>NC_058089.1:48737690-49037690 GCF_014858855.1 Bufo gargarizans
GGAAAAAGAAAGAAAGAGAAAACGATGACCAAGAGAAAAAGAACCCGGGAAAAAAAAGAGAAAAAGAAAAAGAGAAAAAGAAAGAAAGAAAAAGAGAAAAAGAAAGAAATTCTACACTACACAATTCTAGTAGTCTAACAACACTATTTAGTAGTAGTATAATTTATTACGGTCATGGGGATACCAAATATGTGACACCCCCACCATACCGCTATGCAATCCCAGCACGGATAGTTACACACAGGGATCAGTTTTCCCCCAATCTCAACCTTCTATTACACTTGTGACTGATCTCGTTAGTACAGTGGCAGTTACCATGTGATCACCATTCAGGATATATCCGTCAGAGGTCATTTAAAAGGTTAATATTTTCCAAATAGGTTTCCGGGTTATAATTGCAAGCAGCATGTAATGTCACTTAGGCCACTTGCACACAACCGTATGCCCTCTGAGATATACGGTCCGTATACGGCATCGATCGTGCGCACGGTAGCACACAGCATCATAGATTACAATGATGCTGTGCACTTTGGGCCGCCCGCGGGGCTATTGTCTAAGATCATGAGTGTGGGACAATAGCCCCCGTGGGCGGCCCGACGTCCACAGCATCATTGTAATCTATGATGCTGTGTGCTCCCGATCAATGCCGCCCCGGGACATATGGCCCGCTCACGGACAGTATATCTCGGAGGGCATACGGTCGTGTGCAAGAGGCCTTATGTAAGAGAATAAATAAAAAGTTAGACTTGCCTGTAGTGCTTTAAGTAGAGCAGCAATGGTAAATCTCCCCGGAGAGAACAAATACTCCAGGTAAGACTCCTAATAATAATAATAAAATAAAAAAAGTTAAATAAACCATTACCATCAATGAAAGTGTCACCATGAAAGTTGCAGGGCATCTAAAACAAGCTCTATGAACAATGAACTAGTGGACCAAGTTATGAACTATACAATCCTAATCTAGAGCGGAGAAGGATCTGAAACCATTCTCACACCATCAGTCAGTAAACCCTTACTACACACAGCACAGACACATTTTCTAAAGGTGTCAAGTGCACAAAGTATCATAACACATGCAAATAAGCAACAAAGATCTGTAACTAACCCGTGGGTCTTGGTCATCCCCAATGTTAAGTTCTTCGTCTGCCAATGGATTGGTGAAAACTTGGTTCCATTGCCCGGCTTGATTACTGGAAAATAAGTCCGTATTGTCTTAGTATACAAAATTCTAATGTTAGCAACGCTAGACAGAAAAATAATAAAAACACTTATAAGATCAGCGCCCTAAAAGTCATATACATGACCATAAATTCTCCCTTATATTAGAAAATGTGTCAGGAGCTTCACGTTCCCGCATCATGCAACACCGACAGGGTCTCTTGTCAGAAACAGCCATGTTCTGCTCTGAAATGATCTGGCATGTCAGAGAAAACATAGTTAAAAAAATTAGCTGGGAGTTGTGGAATAGGAGTCACGGGGGCGTCTCCCTGTCCACTTCTCCCTGCCAAGCTCTGCAAGCTTGACAGGAGTCTCCTTATACACAAATAGGAAGACACCTGTCAATATAGCCAAGCCGGCTGGGGGGAGCCAAAGGGGTAGCCACCCCTGTGCCTCTTCTTCCCTGTTCCCGACCAGATCCCTTTAAAGAAGCTGTAGTGTCTGGACATCTACTTCTCTAAGTAAGGACACGCTACAAGTCTTCTGCAGGAGTAGCTGCAGGAGAAATGGGGGTTATTGGTGTCCATTCCAAAGAACGGGTCACCATTTAACAAATGGTCCTACCAAGTCCTCCGGATCAGGAGCCACTTTTTGCAGGGACTGTCTGACCTGGCGAAGGGTAAGTTTGAAGCAGGGGATATAGACAGGGGAACAGGCCATTTTAGACATAAGAGAGTAATATTGACTAAATGTACTCACTTTTCAAAATTAATGTGTTTGACAATGGTTTGATTTTCCTCATCAAGCCACAAAGCCCAAATGTCTGTGGTTGTCAAAGTAAACATGAAGTCGACCAAGGTTTCCTAAAGGGTGTAAAAAACAAACATAAGAAGGAACTCCTAATCAATTCGTAACCCCAATCAAGGGGACATATTTGCAGAAAAACATGGATTACTAACCTGGTTTGAGAATAAGGAAGAGATGTGATCCAAGCTGTAGCGATTGCTGTCCGCAGTAACCAACTGGAACACACAGAACTGCAAGAAGATGACAAAAAAATAAAAATAAATGAAAAATCACCCATATCTAGAGTATAGCTAAAAAACAAAAACAAGACAGTACTTATCTACCTATTCCACCTACCCAATAATATTTTTATATCCCCCTAAAAATGGTATATACCTGTCCTTGTCTGGATGAATGCAAGTACACTCCAAGGTAAAGTCCTATAGATGGTGAGTGCGCAAGTCTTAATTTGTGCCCGATTCCCGGGATCTGACGCATTTCTTTGCTAACTGGCACAAACTCCAGCATGTCTGATTCCATAAGGCACGTCTGGTCCTGGAATTGTAAAAGAGATTAAAGACTGGTAAGATTTTTTTTACATTCTCTCACAATTACATATATACACTATCGACACAGAAGTAATTTACCTTGTAAGACCACATGCGGAGTTTATGATCCTGACACAATGCAAATATGAACGCGTCGTTCTCGAGGCAGTGAACAGCGAGGCTCACAGGAAGATGTGCAGGGTCCTGGTCTCCTCTACAGGCATGGAAAGAAATATCATTAGGTGTCCTCCTGAAATCATTTTTAAATTATGATCTATATGACATGGCTAAACATAAAAAGATCACCCCTTCCAATAAGTAGATTTACCAGTCAAAGCCACAAACTCCTGCTGAGGGGTACATAAAATGAAGCATATAGCAAGGCATTCTCACCCGCATGGGGTGAACAGAGCGGGTTTTCTTCTTTTCATGCAACCTCCATAGACAAATGGGAGCAGTACTATAAGTTGAACGACTTTCAATAGAACAAGATCCGTCCATGAATTTCTTGTTTAGCCTTAGCACCTATTAGGCCCAAGTGTTCTTAAAAGGATTGTGTCATTAAAGGGGTTATCCAAAGTCTAACACATGCCCCCACCAATGCCCGAGCCCCTCATATAGATTTTACTTCGCCCGCTCCCCGGCACCAGTGTCGCTCCTGATCCACACATGGCCGCCACTGCATCTCCCTGTCGCGCGGATCAAAATGTTTCAGGAGCAGCCAATAGCAGGCTGTGATGGGGACGTACCTCCCTAGCATCATGGGTGACGAAGCAGCAGCCATGCAGGGATCAGGAGCAGCGCGAGTGCCGGGGTAAGTATAATGCGTATGAGGTGCACGGGAGTGGTGCATGCCTGAGTCATGTGGGCCAGAGCGGAGTTCCGGCAGCACGGTGGACTAGCGGCAGCACGGATCCAGAAGGCTGTTCCCCTGCCAGAGAAGGCTGCTGCTAGTGTGAAAGTAGCCCTAGCCTGGCTAGAGGGGTGCAGGCCTGAGTCTTGTGAGCTTAGCCTGGCTAGAGGGGTGCAGGCCTGAGCCTTGTGAGCTTAGCCTGGCTAGAGGGGTGCAGGCCTGAGCCTTGTGAGCTTAGCCTGGCTGGAGGGGTGCAGGCCCGAGTCTTGTGAGCTTAGCCTGGCTAGAGGGGTGCAGGCCCGAGTCTTGTGAGCTTAGCCTGGCTAGAGGGTGCAGGCCCGAGTCTTGTGAGCTTAGCCTGGCTAGAGGGGTGCAGGCCCGAGTCTTGTGAGCTTAGCCTGGCTAGAGGGGTGCAGGCCCGAGTCTTGTGAGCTTAGCCTGGCTAGAGGGGTGCAGGCCCGAGTCTTGTGAGCTTAGCCTGGCTAGAGGGGTGCAGGCCCGAGTCTTGTGAGCTTAGCCTGGCTAGAGGGGTGCAGGCCCGAGTCTTGTGAGCTTAGCCTGGCTAGAGGGGTGCAGGCCCGAGTCTTGTGAGCTTAGCCTGGCTAGAGGGGTGCAGGCCCGAGTCTTGTGAGCTTAGCCTGGCTAGAGGGGTGCAGGCCCGAGTCTTGTGAGCTTAGCCTGGCTAGAGGGGTGCAAGCCCGAGTCTTGTGAGCTTAGCCTGGCTAGAGGGGTGCAGGCCCGAGTCTTGTGAGCTTAGCCTGGCTAGAGGGGTGCAGGCCCGAGTCTTGTGAGCTTAGCCTGGCTAGAGGGGTGCAGGCCCGAGTCTTGTGAGCTTAGCCTGGCTAGAGGGGTGCAGGCCCGAGTCTTGTGAGCTTAGCCTGGCTAGAGGGGTGCAGGCCCGAGTCTTGTGAGCTTAGCCTGGCTAGAGTGGTGCAGCCTGGAGTCATGGAGGCTTAACCTGGCTACAGGGTGCAGGCTGCAGTCAAGTGTTCTTTGCCTGGCTGGAAGGATAAAACTTTTTACATGGTGTGAACCATGACAAAAGGCATGTCAACTATGTTGGTAGTGTCAGAAATGTGAATGATACTAACCTTATAGCTGTTGGTATAAACCCAGTTAACAGTCTCCTGACTGACATTTGCTTTAACTCCACCACAGTCACCGCTCCTAAAGAAACAGGCATTTGATTAAGAAAATACATAGAATTTGTTGCTGCACATAAAATGAATGGCAGCATAGTCCGCTTACATACCTGCAACACCACAAGGAGGCATCTTGACAACCAGAATACCGCCAGAACTGGAGGGAAAAGCAAAGAGCGTCTCCCCCTCACTGCTCAGCCAGGCTGCGGTGGCAGTGGAGCTCTGGAAACGTCCAGGCAATGGAGGGATGACATAACTGTTAGCAGGGTCGCTATAGTTCATCTTCCCGACATCTGTAAATATGGACTGCATCTGACTTTCCGTAATTATCTCCTATGAACAAAATAAAAAGGTAACAATAATAACATCTAAGAGGTTATCTATAAAAACTGAATGCAACCAACCAATCAGTATGGTCATCAAAAACATCAAAACTTTATGCCTTAAAGGGGCTATCTGGGAATAGCCATCGATGACCAATCCTCAGGATAGGTCATCAATATCATATCGTGGGGGTCCAACACCCAGGAAGCCCAGGTCGGGCACTCAACGAGCGCCATGGCTTTTTCCTAGGCCATTTGATGTCACTGTACATCAGTCACATGGCCTAGTTGCAGCTCATCTCCATTGAAGTTAATGGGGCTGAGTTGCAATACCAAGCACAGCCACTATACAGTGAACAGCGCTGTGCTTGGAAAGCTGCCAGGAGCCGGCTGCGCTCTCCAGAGCTCTGGGCGGCGCAGCCGCTCCCTGTACAGCTGATTGGGATCCATGCCGATGTGATAATGATGACCTATCTTGAAGACAGGTCATTTTCATTTACCGGATAACCCCTTTAAGCAGACACGTCACAGCGGTCCTTTCAGCCCTGTACCTCGCTAAAACAGGGCACCCAAGTAAGGTAGAGTGTTTGGGATAAGGAACGGAATAGCCAGATCAAGTTCATATGACTTCCTCCAATATTTGTGAATAAATGCAAAGTGCAGTTGGACCGAGAGGAACAGAATCTTACAATGCCATGGATGATGAATTTAGGGGTTTTTGCATTGCTGGCTCAGTAATCCTTCATTTTATAGCTAGAAATCCTGATAAACCAGCATGCACCAAAAGCAGGTGTCACTACGGATGAAGACTAGGGCTACATGGCAACTTTGGTGGCACAACACCAAGATCACACTGCAACATTGCAAGTATTGTAAATGTGGTTGCCAAAAATCCAAAACGGCAAGATTTTTGGTTGCAGATTGCATGTCACAAGTAACTTTGGCAGCATAAATCTCAATGTTAGGGCTCACTGACACAACTGTATCCGTTTTTGCAGAGCACAAAATGTAGATCCTTCTCCGCGATAGAAATACGAGCATGTGGATACACAGCCCACGGTGTGCTTTCGGCAGTATTTGCGGCCCCGTTGAAATGACAGGGTTTGCACCCAACCCGCAAGACTGCAGAATGGATGCGGACAGAAAACTGCGGTCGTGTTAATGGGCCCTAAGCAGTGTGAAATTGTGACTCACTTGTGAAAGACCTTCTTTTATACTTCAGTGTCTTATAGTTGCTGCAAAAACCTAAGTGCGCCTCGCAGTCAAATCTCACTGTCCAATATTTATGCGCCTCCAATGGAAGTCCCACATAAAGCACTCACATTTTTTGATCACAGGACTTCACGTTTTGCACAACCAAAGTCATCATGCAGCCATGGCCTTCTAGGACCCGTGCACAAAGCTGGGCATCAGATGGTTATGGTAACTCAGCAACCTGGTAAACCCAACAAGCAGTGGCATCTGTCCACAACCAATGTTGGATTAGGCGAGAAAGTATCCATAGGATTTACCATAAACCTCCAAAAAGGTGCGAGTCCCAGACACCAGTCCTGCAATCGCTGTGAACTGAGAGGAGTCCACGCACACACAGCTCTCACCATTTAATTCTATGGGAGTTCCAAAAATTGCAGAACATGCATATTCAGATATTTTTGGAACTCCCATAAAAAGTGACTGGTGACAGTTTGCATTAGTGGACAGCAAAATCAAGTCTGGGGACTTGCAGCTATCAGACATTTATAGCATATCCTGTGAATAATGCCATCACATTTCTAAATGCTATGGACACCTTCGGGGCATTAGCATGGAGACACCACAATGCTTCCTCGAGACAGTTTAAAGGGAACCTGTCACCGGGATATTGTGTATAGAGCTGAGGACATGGGCTGCTAGATCGCCGCTAGCACATCCGCAATACCCAGTCCCCATAGCTCCGTGTGCTTTTATCGTGTAAAAAAAACGATTTGATCAATATGCAACTTAACCCGAGATGGAGTCCTGTCCCTGAGATGATTCCTGCGTGATGGAGCCCAGCACCGCCCCGCATCCTCAGAATCTCCTCCTTGCTCCCCGACGTCAGAAAGCTAGAGCTAGTGCAGTGTTGTCATAGTGTTCCTTCCCTGTGCTGGCATCAGCCTTTAGGGAACGAACTGCGCATCGCGAGATTATGGTGCTCTAGCTTTCTGACATCAGGGAGCAAGGAGGAGATGCGGGGCGGGACAGGACTCATCTCAGGGACAGGACTCATCTCAGGGACAGGACTCATCTCAGGGACAGGACTCATCTCAGGGACAGGACTCATCTCAGGGACAGGACTCATCTCAGGGACAGGACTCATCTCAGGTTTATTTGCATATGTATCATTGTTGTTTTTTTTTACACAATAAAAGCACACAGAGCTATGGGGACTGGGTATTGCGGATGTGCTAGCGGCGATTTAGCAACCCATGTCCTTAGCTCTATACACAAAATCCCGGTGACAGGTTCCCTTTAAAGAGGACCTTTTCACTACTCTACAAACTAAAAACTAACTAGATCAGTGGGCAGAGCGGCGCCCAGGGGTCCCCCTGCACTTACTAGTATGCCTGGGCGCCGCTCCGTTCGCCCGGTATAGGCTCCGGTGACTGCGCTCCCTCTGACTGATTTCTTGTAGGAGGCGTGTCCCTTGCTGCACTGCTGGCCAATCGCAGCGCACAGCTCATAGACTGGCTATGAGCTGTGCGCTGCGATTGGCCAGCAGTGCAGCAAGGGACACGCCTCCTACAACAAATCAGTCAGAGGGAGCGCAGACACCGGAGCGGCGCCCAGGCATACTAGTAAGTGCAGGGGGACCCCTGGGCGCCGCTCTGCCCACTGATCTAGTTAGTTTTTAGTTTGTAGAGTAGTGAAAGGTCCTCTTTAAACAGGTTTTCCAAGTATTTTTTACTGATGACCTATCCTCTGATCAGTGAGGGTCTGACATCTGGGACCACCACAGATCAGCTGTTTAAGGAGGCAGCAGCGCCTGCAAACAGTTGATCGGCAGGGGTCCCGGTGTCAGTCTCCAACCATCAGATACTGATGACCTATCCACTTAGAAAATCCTTTGGAAACTAGGCAGTGGCGTAACTAGAAATCCCACCCCCCTCAAGCAACCACTTTGCAAGCTTCTCCTTTCGTGCAACCCCCACTCCTGTGGCTAGTCAAGATCGCTCTTTCAGGCGAGGCCCAGCAGCTGCTCTGTCCATTTCCTACATGTATGTCACGTCACTGTATATAATGTCATTGTAAAATACTTTTGACTAAATCTTTCAGTCCTCCTCCTGGGTGGGCCCCTTCTGTGTTCGGGCCCCGTAGCAGCCGCCCCCCCCTGCTTCCAATATAGCTACGCCCCTGTATATGGCTTAATAATACATAAGAGCTTCTTTGGTAGCAGTGTGGATTAGGCTACTGTCACATCTGCGTCACTGCCATGCGGCCGTCTGTTCCAGCAAAGAACGCCAGAAATCGGCCGGACACTAACTGCAGAGTGCAGCCACTTGTGTCCAGGCGATACTCTGCATTTTTGCTGGAATACAGCCAGATTTCCGCCGGACCCCATTATACTTGCATCCGGCATTCTGTGCTGGAACCCGCCGCAGATCTGAAAGTAGCCTAAACAGCACAGCGTCTCAAATGCTGCAGAACATCTTACACACATCTTGGGCTGAGTTCACACTTCAGTTATTTGCATCAGTCATTGTTAATCCAAAACCAGCAGTGGAGTCTATGTAGAGATAAGATATAATGTAAAGACTTGCATCTGTTCTGCGTTTTTGACCCACACCTGGTTTTGGCTCACAGTCACTGATGGGAATAACTGACCACCTTTTAGTGTGAACTAGGACTAAGCCAGTTACATGGTACCTGAACTTACAGTAGGGGGTGTATACAAGGGCACATCCTACTTACACTTCTATATAAACGTGAGGGGTGAGGGAGGACCAGCCGGTGAACAGTCTGATTTGTCAGGATCAAGATGATCACGTTACACTGTGTCTCACACACGTGGACCCCGCCGGGCAGGATGGAGCAGTTGAAGATTTTGAGGCGGATGGCATTATTCAGAAGGTTAACATCCAAAGACTCCTCCACCAGTTCTAAAGTGTCAGCATGAGACGTCCTGAAGAAATAAGAGAAACGTCAGAAGAAAACGGTGCCGACAATGCAACGGGATAGAAAGTATAGGTCAGCGCTCCATGGCGTCATCCGACTGCGCGCAAGGGATGAAAAATTGTGACATTGCAGGGAATTGCATGCAACCTCAACGTGTCCCTACAAGGTATAGTCACACCATCATCCAAAGCCGTCCACTCCTTCCCTCAAAGGAAATCATACCGGGTGACCATCTGTCTCTGCAGACCCCGGCGTCAAATGAAGAAAGAAGGACGGCGTCCAAGACCCCAACCAGCAGAGTAAACCACCACTTTAAGGGCTATGTACACCTCTGGGGGCAGTTTGTTGCTACTGCATTGTACTCATTTGGAAAAAAAAATCTTTTTTTCAATTAGTCTTCATTAAAAGATTTTAAAGGCTACGCACACCTTTGCACGCAATTTAATTTTTATGATTGCATTGTACTCATTGTGAGCTAAAAATATTTTTTTCAATTGGCCTTTATTAAAAATATGGAAGCCTTTTCTCTGTACAGGGCTGAGATGCTCTAGCAGCAGCCTTTGGATTGTCTGTCTTTTGCGTCAGTTGGGGAGCTGACGGGCTCCTTATCTCTGACATTATAAACATCATAGCTCAGTTCTTATCTTACTGGCTTAAAGGGAGTCTGTCACCAAAATATGACGTTGTACACCACTTACATGGCTCTCTGGCACACCTATCCATTAATCAAACGGTACCTTTGTAATTTTCTTATGAGTTTCACCAGCAGGAAAAACGCACTTTAATCCATATGCAAATGAGGGCTCACAAGCGCCCAGGGGCGGCGTTCGGTGTGTAGGTGCCCAGGCTGCTCTGCCTTTTTACTTTACTCCTCCCCAGCCTCTTCCTCGGCCCACCCTGCAAGTCCCTTACGTCATCCACAGGACCTGCCGATATACCGTGCGTGCGCATTAGATGAACGGCAAAAAGTGAAAGTACCAGTCACACAGCTAGACAGTTAACCCTCTGTGACCGAACAGCTCAATATTTTTAATAAAGACCAATTGAAAACATGATTTTTAGCCCAAAATGAGTAAATAGCAATAAAAATAAATAAAAAATTGCTCCCGAAGATGTACATAGCCTTTAATGGGAGTAAGCTGTGGTACCAGCCACCGGTACAGTTACTGATGTGCGGCAGTGTCTGCAGTAAGAGGAAGTGCTGGTTGGGCGCAGCTGGGTTTTCATTCTGCAGATGCCAGACCCAACAATGACACATTCACGGCCAATCCTACGAATCAAAGTATATTACCGGAAAACTCATTTGCTAAGGAAAATATTAGATTCGACTCACCAGTACAAGAAGCGATTCCTTGTGGCGGACAGAAGACTGCTGCTTTCCTTGTAGTAATAACCCCCGGCGCTCTCGCTGTATTTGGGGCCACCAATCACAGGAGTGACGTCTACAACGAGGAGACATTTATTACACATCTCATAATAGGTTATTTACAAATGCCTAAACAAGCAATAGAACCTATCTTGACCCAGGTGAAAATTAATACTTCACTTTTATTATGATATATACTAAAACCTAGACAGTGTGTGTGTGTGCATGGTGCATATTTTGATTACTCTTAAACAAAAAAGAACAGTATTAATTTTCACCTGGGTCAAGGGGGGGGGGGGGCGCAACACGAATCGGTGCACCGGGACCCTAGACAAACAGAACACCGTCCACTGTGCCCCTTCCAGTTTTTACGCTAGGTTTCCATGACGACGGATACTAGTTGTAAGATCACGAGTCATCGTCACGTGACCTCAATGATTCTCTATAGGGGAGGGGGGAGCTGATGCCCCGCCCCCGAGGAACACACTGAGGGCAGGGCAATCCATGATTTTTACTGCATCACGTGACCAAGAGTCGTCATGAAGCCCTGGCAAATTTATCTATGAAATTGTCCCCAATGTTTGGGTGCAACTGCGTGGAGAAGAATTGCTATGAAGACCCTCCGATCCCTTGGAAGAGTTACGTAAAGGGCGCAATTACCTAAATCTGACGCCACCGCGGCGATGACGCCTACACTAGGAGTGCACAGTGACGTCACCACAATACGAGGCATCTTCATGCACATGTCACCGCCTGAGACATTGTCTCCATCACGTGACACGTCTACAAGCACAGGTCGCTGAGACAAAGCTGCGCCTTTTCCCCCTCATCTGGCGCACACCCACAGAATATACGGCCCGTATGTACCGGTACAGTGCGGCTACCCGGCTGTACAGGCCATATAGGCCGGTCCACCCCGCGTGTGACAACGTCCTCTCCCATGGGACCGCGCATTACCGGGGCGAAAGCTGAGGTCCCGGTAATTCCTCCTGACTTCCCGCTCGGTCGCGCTCAGTTCGGTAAAGCTCCGTTCTAGAACCACAGAGGCCGCCATCTTTCGCCGCCGCCGCGCTGCTTGAAAGGTGGGCGGGGCTTGCCGCCCGAACGGGCCACTTGAAAATGACCACGGCGCAAAGCAGGCTGGGTAGTGAGGGAGGAGGCGGCCATGTTTAGTGCTGGCAAAGTCATACATTACCCTGTGTGTGGAGTGTTGAATGACATGAGGCTCTGTGCTTGGAAGGAGGCTTAAAGGGATTCTGTCACCTCCCCTAAGGCAAAAAACGATTTAAAACCAGCCATGCAGCACATCTTACCTGGATTAGGCTGTGCTGTTCAATCTTGAAATCCGTCCAGCAGTTAGTTCAAAAAACGAGTTTGATCAATAAGGAAATGCGTCCTGAAGGTGCCCAGAGGGGCGTTTTTTTCTTCTGAGAGAGCCCAGTACCGCCCCTCTTTCAGTGCCCAGCCCGCCTTCCTTGTATTTTCTAACTGCCGCCCCCAGCCTGCCACAGCCTCTCCTGCCTCTCCTCCCCCTCCCTCACGCCGAACGAAGTCTCGCACAGGCGCAGTACCCACTGAGGGCTGCGCCTGTGCGATCATCAGGAGACTGAGGGCGGCAGCTTCATCTTCGTCACTGGGCATGCGCCGAGCCCAGTGACGTCCGATGCTCGCTCTTCCCTGCTGACTGAGGGAAGAGCGAGCATCGGACGTCACTGGGCTCGGCGCATGCCCAGTGACGAAGATGAAGCTGCCGCCCTCAGTCTCCTGATGATCGCACAGGCGCAGCCCTCAGTGGGTACTGCGCCTGTGCGAGACTTCGTTCGGCAAGAGGGAGGGGGAGGAGAGGCAGGAGAGGCTGTGGCAGGCTGGGGGCGGCGGTTAGGAAGTAAAAGGAAGGCGGGCTGGGCACTGAAAAAGGGGCGGGACTGGGCTCTCTCAGAAGAAAAAAACGCCCCTCTGGGCACCTTCAGGACGCATTTCCTCATTGATCAAACTCGTTTTTTGAACTAACTGCTGGACGGATTTCAAGATTGAACAGCACAGCCTAATCCAGGTAAGCTGTGCTGCATGGCTGGTTTTAAATCGTTTTTTGCCTTAGGGGAGGTGACAGAATCCCTTTAAGAGAAATTAAATTTTTGACCTTGGCTAGGCTAACGTGTCCTCTTTACAAAGTCAAAGGGGTTGTCTCCCTTCAGAGAATGGTATTTATCATATAGACAAATTGAATACAAGTCACTAATGTATTGTGAGTGTCCATATTGCTTTCTTTTGCTGGCTGGATTCGTTTTTCCATCAGATTATACTGTACACTGCTCGTTTCCATGGTTACGACCACCTTACAATCCAGCAGCGGTGGTCGTGCTTGCACACTATTGAAAAAGGAACTGGTCAGGACAGTGGGAGCTCACATAGGCACGCATGTGCAGCAGCTTTCGTCCCGGCCACCTCGGATCTGCGCTGCTTTGGTGGACGTAATCCCTGGAAACAATGTGATGGAAAAATGAATGAAGCCAGCAAAGATGGCGGTATGGACAATCACAATACATTAGTAAGTGTATTAACATACTTATCAACATTTGAGTTGGTAAAAATCAGGGGGTATAAGCTATGCCCAAGGTACGCCCCCAACCAGAAACACACATTTGTGTACAGGGTTTGTGGTAGCCCTGTCTATTTTCTTTTTTTTTTGGCCCAGGACAGGACAAATTTGCCGGGACTGTCTCTGAAAATCAGGGACAGTCTTAGTAAATTCGGGACAGTTGGCAACTATGTATTAACTTTCTCTACACGGTAAATGCCATTTGCTGAAGTGAGACAACCCCTTTAAGGTGGCCCTGGACAGAAACCTAAAAGTGGCCCCATGTTGTAGGCAGGTCAATATTGACATAAGGCGGGGCAGCACAAGTAGGCAGGGAGAACACACATAGGTGGGGGTGCAGCACAAAGTACCGCCCCTGCAGATCCAAATACCACAGTGCAGCACATAATACTGCCCCTGCAGAACCAAATACCACAGTGCAGCACATAATACTGCCCCTGCAGAACCAAATACCACAGTGCAGCACATAATACTGCCCCTGCAGAACCAAATACCACAGTGCAGCACATAATACTGCCCCTGCAGAACCAAATACCACAGTGCAGCACAAAGTACCGCCCCTGCAGAACAAAATACCACAGTGCAGCACAAAGTATTCAACTGTATCACCATCCTGAGGACAGCAATACAGTTGAATGTCAGGAAGGCTATCAGAAAAAGGGTAGATCTTCTAAGTGAGGTGACAATCTTTCAGGCCCCACATGCATTACGAAAAGGGAGGGGGGGGGAAGGTGTGTTAGTGCTGGAGACGAAGATTGGTGGAGCCCAAAGATTGCTGCATGCTCCAGCCTCTGGGATGCCAACAATGTAATGCTTGCTTTCATGTTCATACATCTTCCTTGGTGTGCTATGGTGAATAATTTTCTGATGTGGGTCTGGTGCCCATAAAGGTATAGCACAAAGATTGGTGTAAAGGCCCTGAATATAGCCGTGTGCCAGTTGGAAATGTTGCAAGTGGATTGCAGCAAAATATTGTCACTCTGAAGGAATCATATTGCCATGGACAGGATGCAAGGGGCATTGCAGGTGAGTGCCACCCCGCTGTAATCCTACCCATTAAGGCTTGATTCACATGCCAAAGAAGGTCTGACATTGTCAGAGTCACTGCTGGAACCTCACGAGTGCTTTGTAAATTCCTTCTTCCTCTTCCTGCGCAGTGAAGCCTCTTGTACTTGTGTTTTACAGTGAATTCTAAGATACAGGAATAAAGTAGGCTTATGTGCATAAACAGTACTAAAGTACTAAACAGAGATAAAAACTAACATATTGAGTTAATCAAAGTAACAAATCACCTAACCTTCACTCAATTGAGCGAGCTCCCCATCGACCAATTCCCAACATGGCATCTGGCCAACGTCCACGGTGATACAAAGACAGAGATAGTCACAAGATGTCTTACCCGATTGATGTCATCAGAGGAGCTAGGCTCCTTGTTACAGGCATAGAAGTTTATACTTTCTACCTTCCTGGTCCTTCCTACAGGTTTAATTGGGTATTCCAGCATTAAAATGCTAACCTCAGCGAGATCCCACTGGTGCGGCTGTTCTGATGATGTCGAGGTCCTGTTCCTGTCTCAACACTCTGGGTGGTGCGTATGTGACGCAGTCCAAAATACAGCCTGAGGCCTCATGCACACGACCGGTTTTTTTTAAGGTCCGCAAAAATGGGGTCCGTAGGTCCGTGATCCGTGACCGTTTTTTCGTCCGTGGGTCTTCCTTGTTTTTTGGAGGATCCACGGACATGAAAAATGAAAAAAAAATGTAAGTCAAGTTTACCATTGAAATGATAGGAAAAAACGGACACGGATCACGGACACGGATCACGGACACGGATGACAATCTTGTGTGCATCCGTGATTTTTCACGGACCCATTGACTTGAATGGGTCCGTGATCCGTTGGCCGTGAAAAAAATAGGACAGGTCTTATTTTTTTCACGGCCAGGAAAAACGGATCACGGATGCGGCTGCCAAACGGTGCATTTTCCGATTTTTCCACGGACCCATTGAAAGTCAAAACGGAACGGAAAACGGCACAACGGCCACGGATGCACACAACGGTCGTGTGCATGAGGCCTGAGAAGCATTAACTTCTATAGAAACAGGTATACAGTATAATATATGGTAAGAGCTTAACGGGGTTCTCCAGGCATTTTGTTTAATTAGTCGTTGTAACATGTAAGCCACCTTATTATCCATGATTAATGAATCTTTATTGATTAAATTATAATAATATATAACAATATAATGTTTATTAAATAGAACATAGAGAAAATAGAACAATAGGGACATCTGGTGGACAAAACAGCGTCCACGCCTGAAATAACATGCAATATATATAACAAGACCATATAGCGCACAGCACCAACCCCACATAGTACGCCTAGTGCCAATGGTAGTACGCAAACCGGATTGGAAATAGTACACAATGAAGAAATATACCAAAATAACAGGCAGAATCACATGAAGGTGGACGCTGGCAACCAGCAGTGTCCCACTCCCAATTCACAACCACTTTATATGGGGATCATTTTGGTATACTGGTGACTATAATGAAGCAGAACAGAAGAAGAAGCGGCCACATTATCCTGCAGCGAGACGCCGGCACCGGATGAGAGAGGGAGGGTAAATACTATGCTAAAAATCTTCCCTCCATGGGTTAGTTACAATTGTTAATTAGACAAAATGCCCAGAGAACCCCTTTATTAAGGGCACGGCCTGAGAGCACAGCTGGCCACATGTAGCCAAACCATGCCCACCCACGGCAGCCAGTGGTCACACAATTTTGGAATAAAATCGCGTGAGCGTCACTTGGCTACATGCAGCCTGCCACGCCTTTGGGTCATCTCCTTAAAGATATGGTCAAAATTATTATAAATTGATTTATGGCAAAAAATAAGCTTTAATATTCCAGTGGTAAAAACTTCTCAGATTTAATATTGTGTTAAATGACTGTGAATAACGGCAATGATTTTTCATTTATTTATTTTACATTGAAATTAGGCTTCAGTTTTTAGTAAACTAACAATAATAACAAGCCATATTAACAGCAAGGAAAAAGCGAATATATAAATTGAGGTACTGAGTGTGTGAGGATCTGCCGGATCTCAATACCGGAAAATGTAAACGCAAGTGTGAAAGTAACCAAAGCAATCATTCTTTCGTCAATTTGGCAAAATTAGATTCCAATTTAGGCTCTTCTATGAAGAACACGTCCTACCACCCATCCAGCATGTGTTTTCTCGATGGCCCTGAAAGATATGGATCCACCCTGCATGTGAGACCCAGACACCGCTGTGAAGATGGCGGCACACACAACGAAGACTTGGAGTCTGGCCATTACTGCCCTTCTGTTCCCATCTGCAGCAAACGGCGCACAGCGCTGACTTTATATACCGCAACGACGTGCAACCTTGGCGTTATACAGGAAATCTCCTCTATACGTTAGCAGGACAATCCTGAACTATCCATTATCTTGAAGATTATTTATGTGTTCCATATATACTTCACACGGAGGGAAGAGATTGAGGAAGTTGTAAGAATCTACCAGTTAGATAAATAATTTTTCAGCACACAAATCATTATAAAATCACAACTGTTTGGAAAAGAAGCCGACTGTGACCCTCTGGTAGACCCGCACCTAGGTGTATATATATATCTTACAGTGGCCACTGCAAGTGAAATGTAGCATTACATGTCCACCACCAGAATGAATGGCCTTCCATGTATGAATGGTGGGACACAGTGAGGGGAATGGTCAGGTATTTTCCTCCCAGCGTGTTCTGCTGGGCTGATTTGCAGCCAGGTGGGGTCAAATACCGGACTGGATTTTAATTGCCGGTCCGGGTTTTTGGCAGCACCTGGCTGTCCTTAAATAGGCAGCTGGGCTCAGCAGCAGGATCTCTGTGTTAGGATCTGAGGCTTGGTGCCAGGTTGGAGGGCTGAGACCCACGGGCCGAGGAAACAGACCACCTAAAGCCTGCCGTGGACTGCTGACATCAAGGTGACTTGTCTTATATGAACTTTCCAATTTGTTTGAAGTAACACCAAGATGTACTTTCCATTGTGTGTGAAGTAAACACCAAGACTGCAAGGTCCATTCACACGTCCGCAATTTCATTCCGCAAAAGAATTGCGGACCCATCCACTTCTATGCGGATCCGCACTTCCGAGTCCGCAATTCCGTTCCCGAAAAAAATAGAACATGTCCTATTCTTGTCTGCAATTGCGGACATGAACAGGCATATTCTATTAGTGCCAGCAATGTGCGGTCCACAAAATCCGGAACGCACGATGCCGCTGTCAGTGTTTTGCGGATCCGCAAAAAACGTTGCTGATGTGTGAATGGAGCCTAAGGGTACTTTCACACTAGCGTTTTTCTTTTCCGGCGCTGAGTTCTGTCCTAGGGGCTCAGTACTAGAAAATAACTGATCAGTTTTATCCCAGTGCATTCTGAATGGAGAGCAATCTGTTCAGGATGCATCAGGATCTCTTCAGTTCAGTCTTTTTGACTAATCAGGATGGAGATAATACCGCAGCATGCTACGGTTTTATCTCCGGACAAAAAAACTGAAGACTTGCCTGAATGCCGGATCCGGCATTTTTTCCATAGGAATGTATTAGTGCCGGATACCATAGACTGCCATTACAAAAATTGTTGCGCAACATTAGTGCAACAAAATGTCGCGCAACAAATGTCATCGTGTAGACCTAGCCTTACCCCCCCACCTACTGTGTACTGTGTCTGTTAATAGTTTCTTGTTTATTGTATTGTTATATTATGTATTTGTAACCCCCTCTTCATGTACAGCACCATTAATTCCAAATAAATAATAATATAGTACCTTTCTACATAGGTAATAGCAGAGACTCTGATGCTCCAGGGTACAGGATTCCTGGGTGCTCCCAACAATAAGGTGCAACTGACATCTCATTCTATAGGACAGTACTACAGTGAAAGTCATCAGACCCTTAAACTTTTTTAGATTTTGTTAAGTTGCTTTCTTATTCTAACATAAAAAAAATTTAAAACTTTTTTCCCTATCAATCCACTGACTGTGGATTGATAGGGAAAAAAGTTTTAAATTTTTTTTATGTTAGAATAAGAAAGCAACTTAACAGAAACTTAACTTAACAAAATCTAAAAAAGTTTAAGGGTCTGATGACTTTCACTGTAGTACTGTACTTCACTGTAGTACTGTAGTACTGTACTTAATAAAAAAATGAGAATATAATTTTAGTAATGTTTGCAAATTTATTAAGAAAGGAAAACTCACATTTCTCATGGATATACACATAACTATTCAGACCCTTTACTATGACACTTGACATTTAGCTCTGAGGGCTTCCCACTTCTCTTCTTTGAGATGTTTTTACACCTTGATTGAAGTCACCTGTGGTAGATTCAGTTGATTGGACATGATTTGGAAAGGCAACCCCCTGTCTATATAAGGTCTCACAGCTGACATTGCATATCAGAGCAAAAACCAGGCCAGAACTGCCTGTAGAGCTCAGAGACAGGATTGCATAGAGGCACAGATATGTAGACGGAGGCAAGAACATTTCTGCTGCACTGAAAGTTCCCAAGAGCACAGTGGCCTCCATAATTCTTAGGGTACTTTCACACTTGCGGCAGGACGGATCCGACAGGCTGTTCACCCTGTCGGATCCATCCTTCCGCTATTTCACCGTGCCGCCGCTCCGTCTCCATTGACTATAATGGGGACGGGGTGGAGCTCCGGCACAGCACGGCAGTTTGCGGTGAGAGGCCGCCGGACTAAAAAGTTGAACATGCAGGACTTTTAGTCCGGCGGCCTTTCGCCGTGCACTGCCGTGCTCCGCCCCCATTATAGTCAATAGGGACGGAGCGGCGGCACGGCGAAATTGCGGAAGGACAGCATCCTGCTGTGGGGAGTTTTTCAGCTGCTGGGACAGGGAGACTGATTAGGGTTGAGGGAAACCTGAATGGAGCAAAGTACAAAGATATCCTTAATGAAAACCTGATCCAGAGCACTCTGATCCTCGGACTGGACCAAAGGTTCATCTTCCAACAAGACAATGACCCTAAGTACACAACCAAGACAACACAGGAGCGGCTTAGGGACAACTCTGTGAATGTCCTTGAGTAGCCCAGCTAGAGCCCTGACGTGAACCCAATCCAACATCTCTGGAGAGACCTGAAAATGGCTGTCCACCGACGGTCCTCATCCAACCTGATAGCTCAAATGTATCTGTAGAGAAGAATGGCAAAAAATCCCCAAATCCAGGTGTGCAAACCTTGTGGCATCATCCCCAAGAAGGCTGGCGGCTGAAATCACTGCCAAAGGTTCTTCAACTGAATCCTGAGTAAAGGTCTGAATACTTATGTCAATGCAAGATTTTAGTATTTCCTTTTCAAAAATTGTAACATTCTGTCCTCACTTTCATATTATAGGGTATTGAGTGAAGAATGATGGGGAAAAATTAGAACTTTTTTTTTAATTTGAGGAGAGGGCCACAGCATAAGATAATGTGAAAAAGTTAGCACGGTCACTGCTGCATCTCCCCATCGCATGGATCAAAACATATGGCGACTGGGAGGGGGGGCATCCAATAGCAGGCGGTTACGGTAACAAGCCTCCCTAGTGTCACCCGGAGATGCAGCGGCGGCCGCGCGGACATCAGGAGCGATGAAGGTGGGTGTCGGGGAGCGGGGTAAGTATAACCTATATGAGGAGCCAGGGCATTAGGGGGACATTATAGGGCTTGGATAACCCCTTTAAGCAGAGCTACTCTACCTCAAAGGGGTTTTCCAGGATTTACCTATTGATGAACTTTCCGTCTATTTGTGAAAGCGTTCTTACTAGGCAGCATTTTCCCCACAACTGCCTAAAACCTTTAACGGTATATGTTTCACGGATATTTTAATTTATATGTATTTCATGTCTTTACCTGCAGGTGTACACAAGAATAGATTATAAAAAAAAATAAACTGTCAGGAATGGGGAAGCGAAACATCATTTTTCAAGGGAACACAGAACACCTGATCTGTGCCTTTCATTAAGATGAATGATATAGAAAGTGCAGCCACAGAAAATGAGATTTTAAGTGCATTTACACGAGGCATCTACATGCAATGTCCATAAACCTAACGGGAAAACATAACAGAAAAATACAATCTGGTTTTCCCCGGCCATTTAGCAGAACATCAAACATATGATGTGCAGGTAGTTTTAAGACTGGATTTCCTTAAGCCCACCAGAGACAATGATTCTCAGGTCCACTCTGCATCTTTGCAGAACACGTCCATGTCCACTTTAAATTGCATTGTAATCTTTGTAATCTTCTGCCTGTGTACTGACTTTCTGCCCGTTTACTGTACTCTGACCTGACTTGTGACTGACGTTCGTATAGATCCTTTGCTGCCTTCCCTTGTTGTGATTCCTGTACTGCACACATTCCACCAGCCCTGACCTCAGCCTGTCCCGATTAGGATTTTGCCGGACCCCCTATCTTTGACGCCCTTCGGTCAGTTATCAAAAACACAGACCACTTCGGCCTGATTGTTCCCCTGAAGATTCCTGTACAGGGGTTAAAGGTTGAATACCAGGGGACTGCCAGGATAATGCCCTTAGGATTAGCCCTAAGCCAAATCAGTTAGTTGACAGTGGTTCCACACCCTCTTAGGCCTCTTGCCCTCCGAGATATACGTTCCATGAGCGGGCCATATGTCCCGGAGCAGCATTGATCGTGCGCACGGGAGAGCACAGCATCATAGATTACAATGATACTGTGCACGTCGGGCCACCCGCGGGGCTATTGTCCTGCACTCATAAGATCGTATGAGTGTGGGACAATAGCTCCGCGGGCGGCCCGACTAGAGCATACGGTCGTGTGCAAGAGCCCTTAACTGTATGCTCAGGCCATAGAACCCACTGGCCCACCCAAGATGGCCTTGTCTGCATTATATAAGGAGTTAACTACTCAGTGTGGGCATCAAGAGCAACGCCTAGACATCCTGACCACTACTGCTCCTGTACCACAACCTCAAGCCACAGTGTCCCAGGCATGCTCAACCTGCGGCCCTCCAGCTGTTGTAAAACTACAACTCCCACAATGCCCTGCTGTGGGCTGATAGCTGTAGGCTGTTCAGGCATGCTGGGAGTGGTAGTTTTGCAACAGCTGGAGGGCCGCAGGTTGAGCATGCCTGGTCTACACCATCACCTCCGCCTGTCACAGTTTCTGATATCTCCAGTCTGCTTCTGCCACGTCCCCCACGCTATGCTATATCATGGATTTCTGAACCAGTGTACTATCCACTTTGAGTTACAGGCCCACCATTGTCCTACTGATTGGGCCAAGATAGGTTTTCTGGTCTGCCTCCTGTCTGGTGAAGCTCTGGTGAAGCACTCCCCTCTGGCAACCTCTGCCGAGCAATCTCCAGGAATTACTGGCTACCTTCCGCAAGGTCTTTGAAGAACCAGGCCGTACCACCTCAGCTGCCTCCTACCACCCGCGCCTCCGCCAGGGCAATCTTATTGTCGGGCAGTATGCCATACCGTTCCTTACCCTTGCCTCAGAACTATCATGGAACAATGAGGTCTTGGTGGCAGCTTTCTTGGAGGATCTGTCAGGTCTCATAAAAGATGAATTGACAGGTCGTGATGTGCCATCTTCTCTGGATGACCTGATTACCTTGGCTACCTGAATTAATCTTCATTTCAGTGAGCACCTCAGGAAATTTGCACATGAAAGGAGAGTTCATAAAAAATTTGCACAAACAGCTGACATGCAAAAATGCGAAATTGGGCAAAAAGAGCAAAAAAAAAAGAAGAGAAATAATAAAGGATGGCATGGCCTGTATGCAAGTAAAGACCTAAGTGTACAGGGTGTCAGTTTAGCCACACAGATGCATAGCTAATCAAATCCCTAATAGTCCTTATCTGGTAAGGAGCCTGAGGACTCGCTCAGCACCCATTACTGCTGGTTGGTCCTGAGTAACCACAATTATACACTACATATCATAAGTCTAGGTGCCAGCACAGCGCCAAGAGTGCACCACCAAGGGGTGTAATTGCATAACAATGGGGGTGAAGGATGCCTGACCACCCTAGAGAATTCAGAGCCTCCAAAATCACTGTTGCAGACAATGAGCAAGTTGCTACAATGCCAACAATAAGTGCTAATGCAGTGAGACGCTGAGGAGCTGGTGCAGAAGATGGGAGTGGTAGTGTTCCTGAAGAAGTGTTGTATCACGGTGTACTCCCTCAGGCTGTTGCTCCCTGTGAATCGGTGCAAAGGATGTTTAAAGAATGAGGCCGGAAGCAAATTTAAAATAGTCTCTTTTTTACTGTGCAAAATATAACTTGTGGCACATCCAGCAGTATTAAGTACAAAGTGCAGTTTCTGGCACCAGATGAGGAGGTATGGTGGCTGGTTGGATGGCAACTTAATAGCACTAGTAGGCACTTGTAGATATAGGTGTCCAACGTGATAATGGCTTGATGTTAGTCTGGCCTGGGAGTACTTTGGATGATGGGTGTCTGAGCTGTGGTCCCTCCCCTGCAGAAGTGTCTGTAAAGCTGTAATTTTGTTGATCACTCTGCTGTCTTTATACACAGATGTTTTCTGGAAGCAGTGTTCTTGATCTGGATACGGTTCTTAGGAGTAGGAGCTCCGACATGTGCTTCCTCTCCCCTCTGTGTCTGCACAGGAACTCCCCCTCCTGACAGGAAGCAGGACCAGCCCAATCCTACCAAGTAGGGAGGAACAGGGTGGTTAGCCCTTTTCCTGACAACCATTGCCAGCCATACCTTCCCTAGCTGGGAACGGTCAAAACATTAAAATACATAACATTACATAACTATGTACAATAAACGTTTGCAGATACCCCGAGGTCTGGGGTACCGCACTGACAAAGGCAGGGGCGTAACCACCATAGCGGCAGACCATGCGACTGCTATGGGGCCCAGGGCAAGAGGGGGCCCAGTCTTAGTTGGGATCATCTCCTCTTCTACTGGAGGTGAAAAATTGGTCAGGACTCTATCCTCTAAAGCATGGATGTCAAACTCATGGCCCTCCAGATGTTGCAAAACTACAACTCCCATCATTCCCTGATAGCTGTAGTATGCCCAGGCATGATGGGAGTTGTAGTTTTGCAACAGCTGGAGGGCCACGAGTTTGACATCCCTGCTCTAAAGGAACAACTTTTAGCAAATGAGGCAGTGGTCAATGGCCCAAGGGTCACTGAAAAGGGTTTAGGCAGAAACCCTTCTGTCCTGTGTGGGGGCCCTGGTTTGATCCTGGCTATGGGGCCCTTACTTCTCTATGTACGCCACTGGACAAAGGTACTCCCTTTAGTGGTCAGGTTTGCTGATCTCTAATGCGTTTAAAAACTCCCTGACTAGTGTCTCATCAGGAGCTTATGCTGTATATAACGCACCAGCCACTACTGATGAGAAGTGACGGTGATTCCAGCGCTAGCGCGGCCGCCGGAATGGCATCCATTTAAATAGAAAGCCACTCTCCACTATGGGGTGTCAAACGGATAGTGGGGGTGTCACTCCCCCACCCTAGACTGGCCCAGTTCACCGATATGGAGCAACTCCGTACATGATGACAAAAGAGTCCGATGTTACTATGGGCATCCCGTGCAGTCTAAGAGATAACTGCAAATGAGACAAAGTATCGATCGGGAGCGGTGAGAGTGTGAAGCCGGATTTTTGTCCTCAGTCACACCCCTGCAGGGTAGGTAAAGAATGAAACAATGTGTATTGTATCATCTAATACAGGCATGCTCAACCTGCGGCCCTACAGTCTACAGCTATCAGCCTGCAGCAGGGCATGGTGGGAGTTGTAGTTTTACAACAGCTGGAGGGCCGCAGGTTGAGCATCCATGATCCAATAGGTAAAATTGACAATATAATGGATCTATGAGCGCATTATAATGATCGACCGGCTAACAGAGATCCCGTCCTATTGCTGGGTGGTAGGTACACGTATAAAGAAGTGCCACAGTAGACAAAGTGTCCATTTACCGTATGTTATATATCAACCCATTGCAGTTGCATCCACATTACGTGCTGGGATGGGGTGTATGCAACACGGCCCAAAATACATCTTGAGAGGTAGAAATGTAAATGCCATTCATTCTAATGGAAGAATTAACAGTATAATATATGGTCAGGCTCTAAGCCATGCTCGATCTGTGGCAAACAAAGGTTACATGATTTAGTGGTAAAATGCCGTGGGTGGGCATTGTTTGGGCTCATGCGGTCAGCAGCACGTTCAGGCAATATCCTTAAACATATGGTCACCATTATTATAAAAGGACGCCAAAACGTTGCATTTATGATAAGCTTTAATATAAAGGTCTCAAATGTAATATTGTGTTACTTATGAAGACGGGCAATTTTCCATGGAGTTCAGTAAATGTTTGACTGTGGATAACAGCAGTGATTTTTCATTTATTTATATTACACCGAAATGTAAAAATTTCACAAATATTTTTGTTTTCATTTTCTTGAAAAATTCGACTCAGAAATCTTGAGTTTTTAGTAACTCATAACCCGACAGTCTGGGTCTTTTTGTATATAAGCGGGCGATGAAGCCGAGCAATGCCACAATGACCACTCCTGATAGCGAAATCACCAGGGTGTTCACATTCAGAGAGGACGATTCTGCTTGATCTGAAGAAAAAATATAAATTAAAAAAATAAATTATATATACAGTACATACAGCCATTCAATATCATGTAACACAATGACAGCCGAGGTTTCCCAGAGTGGAAGTGCCGTTTCTGTTTTAATATTATTATTTTTTATAACGGAGTCCTATGGGTAACATATGCCACTGTGTACCTATGAGCAGCCTCCCAGCGCCGACTGAAGGCTCAAATGTAATATAAACAGCAGAGGGGCAGCTTGAAGCCCCTGGGACACGATACAAAATCTGTAACAAGGCGCCTACTTACCATGTGTCATTTATCATACTGGTGTCTGTGGCAGAGGGCTCCTTGGGTCTTCTCAGGGCCCAGAGTAACTACTACCTATCCCCCCCCCCCCCCAGCTATGCCCCTGGTAAACAGTCATACCAGTTGTGGTCCTCACCTGTATTACCAGGAGATTGTCTTTTCATTCTGAGCGGACCCTGGGAGATGAAGTGCTGCTGAGACTCTGAGGTCAATGATCTCCTGTGTCGTTGCCTATTAGAGTCTCCCTGTGATTTTGTGATACAGCCTTGGCTGCAGCGAGTACCTGACTCTCCAAACTTACACAAGATGACTGTGCAACTCACGTAAACCTAAGGATTCATCAGAAATTAAATACAGTTAAATACAGTTCTTTATTATTTGCTTGACTTCCTGAAGACTACTAGTTAGGACTCATGCAGACGGCAAGCTAGGTCGTAGCCCTGTATTCACAATTCATTTCCACTTACTTCACTATAGTCTCCGATAAATGCAAAAGCCTCCATTGCAAACCTGTATTCGGTCCTTGTTGCAGAGTAAACTACTAAAGTTTCATCCTTTATGCATCTGCAAGATTAATATTATAAATTCAACATTAAGTGCCTAAATTGCATTGTCTGCATTACAGTCCATGTCACAATGTCCCCAGCCAGCCACAGGATCTCAAAAACAGATCCAACCTGTTCCAGCACCCCCCATAACTGGACCAGGGTATAGAGCACTGTGGCTCAGCAATGAAGGTCCAGATGGGTGTTACCAGTTGGGGGTGTGACACTATCCAATCAGTGCTGCCAGTGTCAGACTATGCAAGGAACCCCCCCCCCCCCCCCCCCCTATTAAGATTTCTATACGTATCCAGGACCAAGGACAACATCTGCATGGAGTTTGTATGTTCTCCCGGTGTTTGCGTGGGTTTCCTCCGGGTTCTCCGGTTTCCTCCCACACTCCAAAGACATACTGATAGGGAACTTAATTGTGAGCCCCATTGGGGACAGCAAGCAATAATAATGTCTCTAAAATCACTGCAGAATATGTCAGCGCTATATAAGTGAGGAAAATAAAAAATATAGACGGGGTTGTCATAATGAGGCCATCAAAGTGTGATTGACCCTGGCGGCACAGTCCCTTCAATGCAAAACAGCTCGCCATGTGGCAATGCCTGGTACTGCAGCTATTAATGAAAAACGGTCTCTTACTAGGAAAAGCAAAAACATTAATATACAGTATTATACAATGAAGGTCCCCATGTCAGGAAGTAACTTTACCCGTTTTGTATGAAGTCGTAAAATACGGGGTCACTAGGGTTATCGTGCGGTGTGGCTTTACAAGACTCCACAAATAATTGGACGTTGGGGACTGAAGAATCAACTTGAATCTCCATGTAGAGTAATTCCTGCAGAGTCACCTCCAGAGGATACTGGGTCTCGACCTCTACAAAGCGATCGTCTGTGTAGAACTGGAACTTGTAGGTGAAGTTACCGAATCCGGCCTCTGTGAACACGTAATCGGATTTATGGGCATGAAATGAAGAGGACACCCGGCTCATTTTTGGAAAGGAGCAGTTGAAGGGGATTGACACCCCATGTTTCCTGGTAATGACGCTGAATTCGTTACCAAAGGAGGTGGCCTGATTTTTAAACACAATGTCATGTTCTGTTTCCTTAAAACAAAAAAGAAAAAGAAAAGAAAGATTGTAAAATGTTACATATGAGGTGGGGGGGGGGGGGGGACACGACCTCCGGCTCCCTGCACTTAATACGGAGGGAGTCAGGGTCACCTAGAATCAAGCCAACAGGAAAACACAAATAAAGGAACAGACTTAGCTGAGAAACCAGCAGTTGCAGCATCTAGCAGTGAGCACAATCCAGGAAGTTGTATAAACCGCAAAGTGATGCAGTATGGGAGGGGATATAAAGGGATGCAATCAGTGCAACTAGATGACAGCTGAGAGAGGGAAACGAGATGACAAAACGAAACCAAAACAAAAGAACCTCAAGCAAGAGGTACTGAAGAATGTCTGTCCGAGCTTCTCAGAGATCTGGCGGTGACACAGCTATCATATAATATGTCTAAGCAGTAGATTTGGATGACTGTCAGAAAATCGAACTCTAGCAGCTATACAGATATATTGAAATATTAATCAGTACATAATTTTGGACCTAAAAATTACATAATGATAAAAGACGATGAGTCACTAAAGGGCATCTGTCAGCAGATTTGTACCTATGACACCAGCTGACCTGTTACATGTGCGCTTGGCAGCTGAAGGCATCTGTGTTGGTCCCATGTTCATATGTGCCCACATTGCTAAGAAAAATTATGTTTTAATATATGAAAATGAGACTCTAGGAGCAACAGGGGCGTTACCATTACACCTAGAGGCTCTGCAACTGCTGCGCCCTCTGCATTTTGATTAACTGGGCCATGTGTGATGACATATTTACTGCCTGTCCCTGTCAATCAAAATGCATGGGTGAGGCAGTTGCAGAGAGAGCAGAGCCTTTAAGTGTAAAGGCAACGCCCCCATTGCTCCTAGAGGCTCATTTGTATATATTAAAACATCATTTTTCTCATATGAACATGGGACCAACACAGACGCCTTCAGCTGCCGAGCGCACATGTAACAGGTCAGCCAGTGTCATAGGGACAAATCTGCTGACAAATGCCCTTTAAATATCACATGTTTACCTTCCAAAAGATGGTCTGCAATATTTCACTTAATAATAGGAATATTCTAACAGGTTAAACCCCTTTCATTACCTCAATCTCCGTCCCACAGGAGTTGTAGGCCACGCTTGCTATGAGGTGGGTGCTGTTTGAACTAACCAGACAGTGTGGATCGTTGAGGCGGAACTGGTTTTCGTAAAGTTCGTGATCAGATGACTTGGCAGCAATTAAAGTCATGGTGTTCTCGTGGCAGATCAGCTCAATGTTATCTAGACACAGAAGGTCAGATCAGACCTTTAAATAATGCTTTCTGTGGGTCATGATACAAGACATCACAATGAAATAATTAGGCTTAAAGGGTTAAAGGGGTGCTCCAGGATTTAACAAGCGATGATCTACACTGAACAAATATATAAACACAACACTTTCGGTTTTGCTCCCATTTTGCATGAGCTGAACTCAAAGATCTGAAACATTTTCTACATACACAAAAGACCCATTACTCTCAAATATTGTTCACAAATCTGTCTAAATCTGTGTTAGTGAGCACTTCTCCTTTGGAGATAACCCATCCCACCTCACAGGTGTGGCATATCAAGGTGCTGATTAGACAGCATGAATATTGCACAGCTGTGCCTTAGACTGCCCACAATGTAAGGCCACTCTGAAATGTGCACGGTTTGGGGGTCAGAAAACCAGTCAGTGTCTGGTGTGGCTCACACAGTGCAACACATCTCCGTGGCATAGAGTTGATCAGGTTGTTGATTGTGGCCTGTGGGATGTTGGTCCACTCCTCTTCTATAGCTGTGCGAAGTTGCAGAATATTGGCAGGAACTGGAACGCTCTGTCGTATATGCGGATCCAGAGCATCCCAAACATGCTCAACTGTTGACATGTCCGGTGAGTATGCTGGCCATGCAAGAACTGGGATGGTTTCAGCTTCCAGGAATTGGGTACAGATCCTTGCAATATGGGGCCGTGCATTATCATGCTGTAACATGAGGTGATGGTCGTGGATGAATGGCACAACAATGGGCCTCAGGATCTCGTCACTGTATCGCTGTGCATTCAAAATGCCATCAATAAAATGCACCTGTGTTCATTGTCCATAACATACGCCTGCCCATACCATAACCCCACCACCACCATGGGCCACTCGATGCACAACGTTGATGTCAGCAAACCGCTCACCCACACACGCTGTCTGCCATCTGCCCTGAACAGTGAAAACCGGGACTCATCCGTGAAAAGAACGCCTCTCCAATGTGCCAGACGCCATCGAATGTGAGCATTTTCCCACTCAAGTCGGTTACGACGACGAACTGCAGTCAAGTCCAGACCCTGATGAGTACGACGAGCATGCAGATGAGCTTCCCTGAGACGGTTTCGGACAGTTTGTGCAAACCGATTGTTGCTGCAGCTGTCGGTGGCTGGTCTCAGATGATCATGGAGGTGAACATGCTGGATGTGGAGGTCCTGGGCTGGTGTGGTTACACGTGGTCTGCGGTTGTGAGGCCGGTTGGATGTACTGCCAAATTCTCTGAAACGCCTTTGGAGACGGCTTATGGTAGGGAAATGAACATTCACTGCACGGGCAACAGCTCTGGTAGATATTCCTGCAGTCAGCATGCCAACTGCACGCTCCCTCAAACATTGCAACATCTGTGGCATTGTGCTGTGTGATCAAACTGCACATTTCAGAGTGGCCTTACATTGTGGGCAGTCTAAGGCACAGCTGTGCAATATTCATACTGTCTAATCAGCACCTTGATATGCCACACCTGTGAGGTGGGATGGATTATCTCGGCAAAGGAGAAGTGCTCACTAACACAGATTTAGACAGATTTTTGAACAATATTTGAGAGTAATGGGTCTTTTGTGTATGTAGAAAATGTTTCAGATCTTTGAGTTCAGCTCATGCAAAATGGGAGCAAAATTGCGAAAGTGTTGCATTTATACTTTTGTTCAGTGTATTTGGAATAGATCAATATCAGATCCCTGCCGATCAGCTGCTCCGGCGCCCGAACTTCACATTTCCATCTCTTCTGTAGTGGATTGGGCTGGTCACTTGGGTAATGGGAGCAGCGCTGCAGTAACCAGATCCATTCACGACACAGTGGACAGATTGTTTAGTTCCAGCGACCTACTTCTGAACAACTGATCGGAGAGGTGGCGATCTGATATTGATGACCTGGCCTATGGATAGATCATCAACATTTAAACCCCTTTAAGCTGGACATCTACTCTGGAACTATCCATATGGCCAAAAAACAGTAGGAAACCTTTAGGCAAAGTGCACAGCCATTAAAGGAGTACAAGATGGATGACAGACCAAGAACGTATAACTTTGAAAGAGCTGGAAAGAAATCCCCAAATAATATTAAAACCAGCCGATAAGAGGGGAGGAGTGCTGGTTTTAGACAGAGATAAGTATGAGAATGAGATGCTTAGGTTGTTGTCAGATAAAGATACATATAAAATCCTAAAAAAAGGACCCTACCTCTGAATTCAAAAGAAAATTTGAGGTGTTGCTACAAGAAGGCTTTGAGAACAGTGTTCTAAATAAGAGAGAGTTGGAATATTTAAAAGTTAGGTATCCGAAGGTCCCAGGAATATATTATTTGCCGAAAAACAGCCTGTCCAATCCTCCTGGCAGGCTAATTGTGTCAGGAATTGGGTCCCTGACAAGTAAATTAAGGCTACTTTCACACTTGCGCTTGATCGGATCCGTTCTGAACGGATCCGATCATATTAATGCAGACGGAGGCTCCGTTCAGTACGGATCCGTCTGCATTAATAACTTAGAAAAAATTCTAAGTGTGAAAGCAGCCTGAGCGGATCCGTTCAGACTTTCAATGTAAAGTCAATGGGGGACGGATCCGCTTGAAGATTGAGCCATATGGTGACATCTTCAAGCGGATCCGTTCCCATTGACTTACATTGTAAGTCTGGACGGATCCGCACGCCTCCGCACGGCCAGGCGGACACCCGAACGCTGCAAGCAGCGTTCAGCTGTCCGCCTGTCCGTGCGGAGGCGAGCGGAGCGGAGGCTGAACGCCGCCAGACTGATGCAGTCTGAGCGGATCCGCTCCATTCAGACTGCATCAGGGCTGGACGGAGGCGTTTGGGTCCGCTCGTGAGCTCCTTCAAACGGAGCTCACGAACGGACCCATGAACGCTAGTGTGAAAGTAGCCTAACAGAGTATGCGATGCGCCGCACAGACCTGTCACTTACCAGTAGGAGGAGCGTCGGCCGGCCACAGACAGCGCAGGTAAGTATAAGCTAAGTAACCATGGCAGCCAGGACTGCAGTAGCGTCCTGGCTACCATGGTAACCGATTGGAGCCCCAGCGATAACTGGGACTCCGATCGGAAATGCCGCTCCACTGCCACCAATGATGGGGTGGGGAGGGGGGTTGTTAGCCTGTGGCCACTGCCACCAATGCTAATACTGGGGAGGGAGGGGGCCGCACTGGCCACCAATGCTAATACTGGGGAGGGAGGGAGGGGGGCCGCACTGGCCACCAATGCTTTTAATACTGGGGAGGGAGGGGGTCTGGGGGGGTCTGCGGCACCTGAGGGGTTAATTGTGCGGATCACAGCCCCCTGTAAGAGATCGGGTGCTGCCAGGCAGCAGGGGGCAGTTATGTACACAGTTCTTAGTATATTCTAACTTGAAGCGTCCCCATCACCATGGGAACGCCTCTGTGTTAGAATATACTGTTGGATCTGAGTTTTCACAATCTTGAAAACTCAGATCTGAAAAAGCTGTTATGCAGACGGATCCGTTCTGAACGGATACCATCGTTTGCATTATAGGTGCGGATCCGTCTGTGCAGATACCAGGCGGATCCGCACCAAACGCAAGTGTGAAAGTAGCCTATGTTGACTTCTTTTTGCAGAAGTATGTAAAGCGATCCCCATCCTATCTTAAAGATGGGGGCAGCGTGTTGGAAGTTATTGATAAATATGGTTCACCCTCCCCCAATACATGGCTAGCCACAGCGGATGTGCCATCATTGTATACCATTATGCCAAAAGATTTGGGTATTAAAGCTGTGAAAGAACAACTTCAAAATGATGTGGACATGAGGGATATACACTTTAGGTTCACTTTCTTTACCCAGTTTAGCGCAATTATGGGGCTGTTAAAAAAAACTCGCTACGTAAAAATTGATCAATATTAAAAAATTACCCAACTCTGGGGAACATTATCCCTGACAAACCTGAACTTTTATTCCAAAAAAGCACCAAATTTGAGGGATGTTTTGGTGCATAGCCATATCCCTATGAAGGTTGAAAAGAAAGGAAAAAAACTATTCACATGGTGCAGTTTCTGCATTGCTTGCAGGAACTGTACCATAGAAGATAAAAAGAAAAAGGAATATCCAAAAGATTTCATCTAAAAATGGTCAGATCTATGATATTAAGGGAGAAATTACTTGTGAGCTTATGGGGGTAATATACAGTACCTTCTGAAATGCCCCTGTGGGTTAATATATATTGGGAGGACCATGCGTAAATTAAAAACAAGAATCCAAGAACATATTAATAATATTAGAAAAAGGTCTTGAAACCCACAGTGTGTCCATGCATAAAAAATAAATGCATTGCAAAAATCCAAAGGGATTATGGTTTACAGGGATAGAAAGAGTTAAACAGAATTCGCGAGGTGGAGATCCGGTGGGGGCTATTAATCGCCGGGAAGTAGAATGGATTTTCAGAATACGGTCCTTGCAACCGGATGGTCTGAACATCGACTTTGATCTGAAACCCTGCCTGGTTGAATAGCTGGGAGTAGTGGGGTTTAGTAGCGGTGAATGAATCAGAGTAGGAATCCTCATTGGCTACTAGTGAAAATCACGGGGTGGACTTTTTTATGACGCATGAGTATAGTGAAATAATGCTAGGTAGTTGATGTAGTTTCCTTACGTTTTAAAGTGTTGGAATAATAGGATTTGATAATGATTGAAGCTGTTACTGTATTATTTTGAAGCAGGCATGCTCAACCTGCGGCCCTCCAGCGATTGCAAAACTACAACTCCCAGCATGCCTGAACAGCCTACAGGTATCAGCCTACATCGGGGCATTGTGGGAGTTGTAGTTTTACAACAGCTGGAGGGCCGCAGGTTGAGCATGCCTGCTTTAAAGCAAGAGATTATGTTTAAAGAATGTTACTATTTATATATTTTATGGAATTTAAGAAAATGGGTGTTTTAAATGGAAGGGGGTGGGAGGAGTATGTATGTTTTCTGTCATCCCAGACCCATATAAAAGGAACGCCCATATGTGGGTGTAATATCCGCTCCTGGGTCGGGCGGTCTTTTATGCTCTGTTCTATGCTTACTGATTTTATACTTCTGTGAGTATAATAAAACCTATTTCTATACCGAAGATTGGTGGACCTTCACTATGTGCCTTAACCTTTATATCCACAGACGGGTTGCTTTGTGATAAAGACCATCCTCTGGTGGAATCTCGATGTTTGGCAGCACTAGAAAACTGACGTATCCTATCCTTACTAATACTCAGGGAATATAGCCAAAGTGAGGCAGCGCAACTCCTTTGTTGAATTCACAGTTTTTAATGTGAATTGAGCCAGCTTCACACGGTGGTCTGCGACGCCAACAGAAGAAAAGAAAACAGTGGTAAACTTTTTGTATTTTATTTATTTTTTTATATATTTTTTATTTTTATTTTTTATTTAAAGAGACAGGGAACCTGTCACCAGTATTTTGTGTATAGAGCTGAGGACATGGGTTGCTAGATGGCCGCTAGCACATCCGCAATACCCAGTCCCCATAGCTCTGTGTGCTTTTATTGTGTAAAAAAAAACTATTTAATACATATGCAAATTACCCTGAGATGTGTCCTGTACGTGAGATGAGTCCAGCGTGATGGAGCCCAGCACCGCCCCGCATCCTCAGAATCTCCTCCTTGCTCCCCGACATCAGACAGCCAGAGCGCCGTAATCTTGCGATGCGCGAGCCCAGAGCGCCGTAATCTTGCGATGCGCGAGCTAGCGCATGCGCTGTTCCTTCCCTGAGGCTGATGCCAGCACAGGGAAGGAACACTATGAGGACACTGCGCATGCGCTAGCTAGCGCATCGCAAGATTACGGCGCTCTGGCTGTCTGATGTCGGGGAGCAAGGAGGAGATTCTGAGGATGCGGGGCGGTGCTGCGCTCCTTCACGCTGGACTCATCTCACGTACAGGACACATCTCAGGGTAATTTGCATATGGATCAAATCATTTTTTTTCCACAATAAAAGCACACAGAGCTATGGGGACTGGGTATTGCGGATGTGCTAGCGGCCATCTAGCAACCCATGTCCTCAGATCTATACATCAGATCCCGGTGACAGGTTCCCTTTAAAGGAGTTGTCTCATCTCAGACGATGGGGGCATATCGCTATGATATGCCCCCATTGTCTGATAGGTGCGGGTCCCACCTCTGGGAACCGCACTTACAATGAGAATGAAGCAGGGAAATGAATGGAGGGCGCACTGTGCATGCGCAGCCGCCCTCTATTAATTTCTATGGGGCAGCCAAAAATAACCTATGGGGCTCGGCTATTTCCGTCTGTCCCATAGAAATTAATGGGAGCCGCGCGTGCGCGATGTGTTCCCATTCACTTCTATGGGAGCAGCGCTTGGTGGTGGACGGACCCCGGGAAATCCGGGGTCCTCCAGCCACAGCTTTCCCTGCTCCGTTCTCATTGTAGGTGCTGGTCCCAGCGGTGGGACATGCACCTATCAGACAATGGGTGCATATCCTAGCGATATGCCTCCATTGTCTGAGATGGGAATACCCCTTTAACAAACAGCAATGACCTATTGTTAGTGCATTTCAGCCACGGCTTGACCGTGCGGCGAACGCTACATGGGACTGCACCTATTCTGTTTAAGAACTTTGTCCATATGAGACAAACTTGCTGTATCGAGATCATACAGTGGGTTTTCTTCACAATTTCATGCTTTCATAAACCAACACTATGATATTAGTGTGAACAGAACATAATGCAACTGTCTTAAAGGCTATGAACACCTTCGAGGCAAATGTTTCCTTATGATTCCATTTGACTCATTTTGGGCTAAAAAATAATGTTTTCAATTGGTCTTTTTTTGAAAATATTGAGCTGTTCTGTCACAAAGGGTTAACTGCTTGTCTAGCTTTGTGATTCCTACTTTTCACTATCATCTAATAACCCTTATTACTAATTTACTAAAAGGTCATAAACACTTATTTAAGGCACATCCTTATCAGTAAGATAAGAACTGAGCTATAATGAGTGTTTATAATGTCAGAGAGCAGAGATACGGAGCCCATCCGATTGGCTGGCTGACGGAGCAGAGAGAAAATTCAGATCCCTCTATCGGAGCATCTCAGCCCTGTACAGAAAAAAGTGCTGCATATTTGTAATAAAGACCAATTTAAAAAAAGATTTTTAGCTCAAAATGAGAACAATGCAATAATAAACAAAATTGGATACAAAGGTGTACATAGCCTTTAAAGGGGTTTTCCGAGATTATGATATGGGTGACCTATTTTCAGGGTAGGTTATCAATATCAGATCAGTGGGGGGTCCAACACCAGGATCCCAGCCAATTATATGTTTGTGTGAGCACTGCGGTCTCCTCGCAGCTTACCAAGCACATTGTATAGTGGTTGTACTTGGTACTGCAGCTCATCTGTATTCACTTGAATGAGAATGACCTGCGCATAGGCCACGTGACTGATGTATGGTGACGTCATTGGCCTAGGAAGAGGATGCAGCACCACTGCCTCTTTGTACAGCTGATCAATGAGGGTTCCGGGAGTTGGACCCTCGCCCATTTGATATTGATGACCTATGGGTTATCCTATAGGTCATCAATATCAAAATCCCCGAAAACCCCTTTAATCTATTCTAAAATCTTAACCTACAGCGGAGCATACCTAAACTGCTGGGTCCCACCACTGCGGTGACACAACGCATTTCAGACTGATACCTGTAGGAATAATGGAAGCAGTAATCATTCATATTGTGCTCAATACATCATGGTGGATAATGCTGGATTAACAACGATAAAAATGGTCTGCACATGTATAAATGCAGAAATGACTACATCTGTCTAGGTGTTTAGGTATTATTATTACCACTAGAACTTCCTGTGACTACTTCTGTACAAAACATGGCTGCTTTCTTCAGAAGGAGCACCACACTTTTCCAGTGGTTGTATCTGGTACTACATCTAGACTCTATTGAAGTGAATAGTGCTGAGCAATAATACCACACAGAACTGGTGGCCAAGTGGGGTGCTGCCCTTGACAAAGACAAAAAGAAGCCATGTTTTTGAAATTCTGGACTACCCCAATGGAGGCCACCCAGGCAAGAAGTCAGGTGATTACTGGGCAATGCTAAGTGTCACCTTGTACAGGTAAAATGTGTATATGCAGTTCCCACAATAAAGTGAAGCTTTAAATGTTACAAACTGTACCGACCCGTTGTAGGTTTCTGCCACAAAACAGATAGGTACATGGTCTCCCACATTGTTTTCGGACGGGGTCCATTTTACCACCATTCTCACTGTGCTAGACCGAGATATGCTGGTGAATGATTTGGTCATACCAGGTGGACCACTGACTTTGAAATCTGAAATGCTAAAAAAAAACAAAAAAAAAAAACATATAAATACATACATTTTCACATAAACGGATGCTATATATACCATATATATATATATATATATTATAAATGGAATTTGTATTTATATATATATATATATATATATATATATATATCTTTTATCATAGTCTAGTAAAAATTTTATGCTCCTAAATCATGTTAAGCCTATTTATTCCCGAATCTCAGAATTCACGGTAAAACAAATTCCCTTGGAATAATAGCTGAATTCAGGGATCTCACCAGCAGCTCCCTCCAGTTTTTATCTTGACATTAAATGTGTCCCTGTTAAATACCGCATTGGGTATAGCAATGGGTACTTCATGAAGAAGACTAAAGAGTTTAAGCGGGTTTTCAGAGTTTCTGATATTGATGACCTGTCCTAGTCATCAATATCAGATCGGTGGAGGTCCAACACCTGCGATCCCCACCCATCAGCTATTTGAGGAGGCCATGGAATTCCGGTGAGCACCACGGTCTCCTCGCAACTTACAGAAGCACAGTGCCATCCATTAGGTAGCGGTGTTAGGTATTGCAGCTCGGCCCCATGAATGAGACTGAGCTGTGTCTAGGCAACATGACCGATTAATGTGATGTCACTGGCCTAGCAAATTTCCTCTTACTGAAGCGTCGCAGCCTCTTCATACAGCTGAACGACGGGGGGTAGAGGGAGTTGGACTTCCACCGAATCCCGGAAAACCCCATTAAATCTGAGACTACATAATAAATCCTTGCATTGTGATCAGTAGGCTTAGGTTTGTAGTCTATGGTGTGCTATTTGAAAACTGGTTTCCTTGTCTGAACAGTCAGCAGTTTTGTAGACAGGCGGAGACCGGAAGTGCAGTGAAGGCATCCCAGGAGCTACAAAACCAGAACAGAGCGGTGGGTGGCAGGTAAGGAATAAAAAAAAAATAAAAAAACCTAGACAACCTAGGGCATCTGTCAACAGTTTTCTACCTATGACTCTGGCTGACCTGTTACATGTGCACTTGGCAGCTGAAGGCATCTGTGTTGGTCCCATGTTCATATGTGCCCGCATTGCTGAAGAAAATTATGTTTTAAAATATGCAAATGAGCCTCTAGGAGCAACGGGGCGTAACCATTACACCTAGAGGCTCTGCTCTCTCTGCAACTGCCGCACCCTCTCCACTTTTACTGAGAGCCCCCCGCCCCCTATTGATCATCTGTTTTGCGCAGCTGCCAACACCAGAAACCATACAGCGAAAGGAGCGGGAAGCACAATGTTCTGTCCCGGGGTACTGCAGCTCAGCTCCTGTTCAAGCGCATGGAGGCTGAGCTGCAGTACTCCGGCACCAGAATCTACACAGTACAAGGAGCCTTCTGTCCACCAGAGGATGCCCGAAACAGCTTATCAGTGGAAGGGCTGGGTGTCAGACCCCACCGATCTGATACGGATGACCTACCCTGAGGATATAGTAGTACTGGAAAACCCCTTTAATTAGTTCATGGCACCAGTTTGGCTCTCCCAGCCGATGTATTATATGTCTTACCTTTCATACACTGCATGAGCTGATAGATGAAGCTGGAACACATCTCCTGCTTTGGTCGGTAGCCTCTCCCCTTGACGTGGAGTGGGTGCAATCAATTTTGGTCTGTAATCCCCAAATGTACAAGAGGGAGCTGGGCTGGTAACTGAAAGGGGAGAAAAACAGATGCCGGTAATAAAAAAGAGGGAAAACAATAGGAATTTGCATTGAGATGTTCTCCTATCAAGGGCTCATGCACACGACAGCCTCTGTTTTGTGGTCTGCAAATCGCAGATCCGAAAAACACAGATTCCGGCTGTGCGCATGCAACCATTGTTTTTCCCCCGCCGAGAGAAAAGTCCTATTCTTATCTGCCTAAGGCCTCATGCACACGGACGTTTTTTTTTGCGGTCCGCAAAAACGGTTTCCGTTGTTCCGTGATCCGTGTCCGTTTTTTCTTCCGTGGGTCTTCCTTGATTTTTGGAGGATCCACGGACATGAAAAATAAAAAAAAAATCTAAGTCAAGTTTGCCTTTGAAATTATAGGAAAAAACGGACACGGATCACGGACGCGGATGACAATCTTGTGTGCATCCGTGATTTTTCACGGACCCATTGACTTGAATGGGTCCGTGAACCGTTGTCCGTTAAAAAAAATAGGACAGGTCATATTTTTTTCACGGACTTGAAACACTGATCACGGATGCGGATGCCAAACAGTGCATTTTCCGATTTTTCCACGGACTCATTGAAAGTCAATGGGTCCGTTGAAAAAAAAAAAGGAAAACGGAACAACGGCCGCGGATGCACACAACGGTCGTGTGCATGAGGCCAAACGGACAAGAATAGGACATGTTCTACATTTTTGTGGGGTCACAGAATGGACTTTGCAGGGTGTGGACTGAAACTGTGGCAGTGAGAACTAAAAGTTGGGTGGCGTACTGCTTCTTAAAGCGGACTTGTCAACTCTCCTGCCATGTCTGCTTTAGTAAAGACTTATATTCCTTAACATATAACAAAGCTGGAGCGTGTTTTCCTAGAACTATGTGATGTGCCATTCCTCTGTTATTCCTCCTAGAGATGTATGAACAAATTGGCAACTGGGTGTTATCAGTTAAAGGCATGTCCCTGCACACTCTGACATTGTGCTGACATTGGTAGATTGTGTAGGGGCACATCCATTTGCAAGATGGAGGGTAACACCCGATTGTCAATCTATTCATATATTTCTAGGAGGGATAACAGAGGAATGGCACAAGGTAGAGTTTCTGAGAAATGATGTTCCAGAATTCTAATTCCATGGGGAAACCAGGTGTTTACTAGAACAGACATATCAGGAGTGGTGACAGATACAGATCGCCTTTAATTCAATGCCCTCATACAGTAGATATACACTGTATGTTATCCATCCAAGTAGACCAATGGTCTCCAATGCCATGGAATGGTTGATGAGCTGATGTTGTACCTTAGGACCATACATTATGGATCTGTATGGCAACCTGTATCCGCTATTTGGTGCTTTCATGGGGTCTACAGTAATTTCCCCCCAGAATGGAATACCTCTATGGCACACGGAAGTCTAGTTTGGGCCCATATTATCAGCCTGTACCTCAAGAGTCATGTGCATGAGCCATTCTTCTTACCTTCTACTAAAAACTGCAGAGAAATTCTGCTCAGGGAATCTGTAAAGATCGGTAATTCTGAAGTCGGGTAGAAATCCCATCCTGTTGTCTCATATGGAAATGTCACAGCCTCAGTAAAAATGTCTTCAGTAGAACCTTCAAAAACTGAGGTTGTTCTTATGGGAAGATCAGTGATCGGCTCTGTAATATAATAATGTTGGGTTGTCTCAATGTCTGGAAGAACCGTTGTGGCTTCTTCTGTAATATAATAATAGGGGGAAGTCTTGATGTCTGGAAGAACTACTGTGGTTTCATCTGTAACATAATCAAGTGGGGTTGTCTCGATGTCTGGAAGAACCTCCGTGGCTTCTTCTGTAACATAATAATGTGGGGTTGTCTTGATGTCTGGAAGAACTTCTGTGGCTTCATCTGTAACATAATCAAGTGGGGTTGTCTCGATGTCTGGAAGAACCTCTGTGGCTTCGTCTGTAACATAATAATGTGGGGTTGTCTCGATGTCTGTAGCTTCGTCTGTAACATAATAATGTGGGGTTGTCTCGATGTCTGTAGCTTCCTCTGTAACATAATAATGGGGGGTTGTCTCAATGTCTGGAAGAACCGTTGTGGCTTCTTCTGTAATATAATAATAGGGGGAAGTCTTGATGTCTGGAAGAACTTCTGTGGCTTCTTTTGTAACATAATAATGTGGGGTTGTCTCGATGTCTGTAGCTTCTTCTGTAACATAATAATGTGGGGTTGTCTTGATGTCTGGAAGAACTTCTGTGGCTTCATCTGTAACATAATCAAGTGGGGTTGTCTCGATGTCTGGAAGAACCTCTGTGGCTTCTTCTGTAACATAATAATGGGGGGTAGTCTTGATGTCTGGAAGAACTTCCGTGGCGTCTTTTGTAATATAATAATATGGGGTAGTCTCGATGTCTGGAAGAGGTTTTGAGGTGGCTTCTTCTCTACTATAATAATCTGTGGTGGTCTCAAGAGGTTCTGCGGTGCTATCAGGAACCTCAGAAACAGCTTCTGTTAGATAAACGTCTGAAGTAATGTCTACCTTGTCAGTTGTTTTCAGGGTTCCACCACTTACTAACTCTGTGACAAATTCCGTTGTCCACAGAGTCTTTTCGTAAAATGTATTGAATTCTGACTGTGTGGTGTCATACCAGTAATATTTTGGGGAATCCTTTGGTAGTTCTCGACTTCTACGCTTAAGGGGCCGCTGTTTGTAAATGACTGTTCCATCGCTGTACGTGAGGTAAATAGTGTTCTTTACAAAGTCTTCTAGTATTAATTCCACCACGTAGGATCCGGTGTTCATCCATGATGGAATAAATAAGGTACACAGGCTCTAGAATAAAGATTATACATAGATTATTATTATTATATTAGTGAGTATCTCTCACGTGTATTTTATATATTGTATGTTTTAGCATCATATAGGTGGCAAGTTCATATTTGCCAACTTTTTTAGTAGAGGTTTTTAGGAAGTTTCGTGGCTATTATTTTTTCCAGGCTTAAAACACCCCTTTTTAGAGGCCACACCCTGGATAAGTCAGGCCACACCTCCTTTATATCACATGCTGCCACCCCCTCAGTGGGTTTGGAAACCAGGGATGTGTCTGATGATGCAGCATCCTGACACCACACACGGTTAGGAACTTAGGACTGATCTTCAGAAGGTGGAGGCTCCTGCTGCGCTCAGGATATATGCCATCTTGTCCAGGAGTCTCCCAGACATGCTGGGGGAGTTGGCAAGTATGGGCTAATTTGTATGAGGGTTAAAACTATTAGAGCAGGTGGTGCACAATCTTTTTTGGTCTGAGGGCCGCATTGACACATCGCTCTAATTTAAGGGGCCGCAAATACAAATAAAAAAATGTTGATCGACGCTCATTTGCATCGGCCTATTACACAGGCCAATGTAAAGTGATTGGGGAGGAGTGATCGCTATCACAGTCATTCCTCCGATTCGGTCCTCCGTACTGCCCCTGCTGCCTCCATCTTCCGGACATTGTATGGCCATGGTCACATACACCTCTCCAGCCAATGACTGGCTTCAGCGGTAATGTGGCCACAAACAGCATGTCACTACTGAAGCCAGTCATTGACTGGAGCGGTGTATGTGACCATGGCGGGCGCAGGCACGGCGATGAAGCTGGCAGCCGGCGAGCGTCCGTGCCTCACTGCGCCTGCGCCGAATACTGAACGGCGCCAGATTTCCCCAGCGCACAGGGCCGGCAGGAGGATGTGAACGCTGCCTGGCCCTGTGAAATCAAGACTTGGAGGGCGTGTAATGAGGTGGGAGAACAGAGCCTCTAGGACAGTGGTTCTCAACCTTTCTAAAGCCGTGACCCCTTAATACAGTTCCTCATGTTGTGGTGACCCCCAACCATTACATTTTTTTCCTTACGTCATAACTAATTTTGCTACTGTTATGAATTGTAATGTAAATATCTGATATGCAGGATGTATGCCAGTCTATTACAAGGTGTTAGGTAGTTCTGTAATTGGCGCTGTGTTGTGGGGGATCTGTGGATGGCGCTGTGTTGTGGGGGATCTGTGGATGGCGCTGTGTTGTGGGGGATCTGTGGATGGCGCTGTGTTGTGGGGGATCTGTGGATGGCGCTGTGTTGTGGGGGATCTGTGGAGGGCACTGTGTTGTGGGGGATCTGTGGAGGGCGCTGTGTTGTGGGGGATCTGTGGATAGCGCTGTTATGAGGGATCTGTGGAGGACGCTGTTATATGGGGGATCTGTGGAGGGCGCTGTTATGGGGTATCTGTGGAGGGCGCTGTTATGGGGGATCTGTGGAGGGCGCTGTTATGGGGGATCTGTGGAGGGCGCTGTTATGGGGGATCTGTGGAGGACGCTGTTATGGGGGATCTGTGGAGGACGCTGTTATGGGGGATCTGTGGAGGACAGTGTTATGGGGGATCTGTAGAGGACACTTATGGGGGACCTGTGGATGGCACTGTTATGGGGTGGATCTGTGGAGTACGCTGTTATAGGGGATGTGTGCTATGACACATAGGGCCATGAGGGGGGCCAGCATAAGACATATGGCATGTTATGCTGGTCCCCCTCATGGCCCTATGTGTCCCCTTATGTGTCCTAAACTGCGCACATAACTGTCTTTGCGTGTAAAGTATGTTACTCCTGTGTGAAACAATCTCTCTCCTATTTGTAGCGTTATACTACCCTACCTCGTGAGATTTCCCTACCTCCTGACTTCCTGTCACACTGCTAATGACGTGAGGAGGCATTCCTGAGTTTTGACGATCTGCGCATGCGCAAACCGACAGTTTATGGAAAATCTCAGCGGAGTTCAGCTTTACACCGGGACACTGCGCATGTGCAGGAGAGCCTTAGTAGGGAAATATTACGGCCCAGTGCGCAAGCGCGGCTAACACCGGCCGGCGCATGCGTAGTGTCCCGGTGTGAAGCTGAACTCCGCTGAGATTTTCCATAAACTGTCGGTTTGCGCATGCGCAGATCGTCAAAACTCAGGAACGCCTCCTCACGTCATTAGCAGTGCGACGGGAAGTCAGGAGGTAGGGAAATCTCACGAAGTAGGGTAATGTAACGCTACAATCGTGCAGCCCTAATAGGAAGCCTCAGGCGACCCCCCGGAAAGGGCCCATCACGACCCCTAGGTTCAGAACCGCTGCTCTAGGAGCAGGAGCAACGCCACCCCCCCCGCCCCCCCCCGCCAACGCGGTGGACGCCGCCCCTGGGCACTTGCGAGCCCTCATTTACATATGCATCAAAGTTCTTTTTTGGCAGTTTTACAAGTCCACTAAAGCATATAAAGGTACCGCTTTAATCATCTGTGTTGCGGCTACAGCGCTATGGGAACTGTTAAAAAGGGGTAAATGTGCTGACAGACTCCCTTTAAGCCCGCAACTGGTTATCCAAGTCCCAGCCTAAGTAATCCTGTGTCAACAACACCCGAGAGAGGAACCTGGGAGTTGTTACGAAATTCTACCAAGTTGTAGACCCTAGTGGGTGATCAAGCAAGACACCCTCAGTTGTGACCTGAGCCAAAGTGTGACCAGCTGCATTGACACAGTGGGAAACATTTATTAAGACCGGCGTTTTACATGTTGGTCTTAATCTATCCCCCGCGGGCGTCAGATGCAGCACAATTATTAGGAGGAACACTTTACTTAATAATTTTGGGAAATCTGTACAGGTCCATGCACCAGGAGAGATATCTATACCAGCAAGGACGTAGGTGTAGATTTCAGGTATAATCTACTCCAGCTTCCAGGTCCAGATTACAATAAATGTGCTGGATTTGCTATACCCGGTCCTGCGCCACACACACCCCTTAAAACCCACAAAATGTTGCTAAATTTTGCGAAAGTGGGGCATGCACAAAACGTTTTAACACCAGTTTTCTGGCATACAAGGGATAATAAGTGGCCTTCAATAAATGGTAAGGCAAACCACATTAAAACTGTGGCTGAGGATCTAATTTCAGGTATGACTGACCCCTTTTGACCACTTTGATGCTCCATGATAGGTTTACATCCAGTTTATCATCTTACATGGTCTACAGAAAAATACCAGGCACACAATGAGCACTCTCCATAGTAATATCCACCATTTCGGCACGTCACAAGATCTCCATCGGGGTCATGTCCTAATAATTTAATGGTGGTTTCACAATTTTGAGGAACCCTTAAAAACAAAAATAAGGCTTTAAAAAAGTTTTTTTTTTTAACATAGTAGTTAAATGTAACGTTAGCTTTAAAGAGTCATATTATCAACTTGGACAGAAGCCTTTTTTTTGCACAGTGGCTGGTAGATGTTGTACCTTATAATCGGTATGATGGTTGTCACAGGTGAGCTGTTAGGCATCTGAGTATCAGATCTAATTCCTAAGTCCACAGAGGTCATCAGTTGCCACCCACCGGAATAAGGATATGCGTTGACCCAGCAACAACTGCTTTCCCTGTTGAGACATAAATGAAAAGTGTGCATTCGATATATATCCAATGTATAGAATGAAATAAGGCCAAGGTTCATCAACTTCTTGAGGAAATGGTTCTACAGCATCTCAAAGCATGACACAGTCTTCATGAAAATGACTGTTCCTTCCCTGATGTCTAAAGAAGGTGTCAAGGGGAACTGCATACAAGAACCGCCCGCTGCCTCTCAGTTATCTGTATTTACCATGTCATCCCTTAGCCACGATGGTCAGTGGTGTAATCCTGCCTATCAAGTCTCCAGCAGCACAGTGGAGCTGTCATTATATTGTCACCCTGCGGAGAGGCAGAAAACGTGTCAGTGGTGCAGGAACCTCTCTGGTGCTAGAACATTGAAATCTTTATTCCATATTGATTAAAATCACCATTGTAAGTATAACAAGACATTGCTGACGCATTTTGAAGAAACCTCATTGCTCTCAGTCATAGCCTACTCTTCTTTGCAGAATACTCAGTTAAAAGCACTGTGGGTTGTTCAAAATAGGAAGTCAGTCCGAAATAGGTAGGTATCTCTTGGTATACTCAGAGTGATTTTAAGAAATTTCAACTTCACCTCTCAAGATTTGAATGTACGAGCCCTGAAGTGCTTAATGCCTTCTTTAAAACTACAGGGTTTTTTTTTTGCCGTTACGGACGCGGAGTGCCTCCTTGCGCTGATGAAATATAAGGGAGTGTGAACATGTTTTCATAGGAATGTAATCCTGCCGAGCTAGCCTCCAACATTACAACAGAGCTGTCATCCGGTCATTATAAATTCGCCCTATAGATGCAGAAAACATCAGCTGCTTTTGGTGTTGTAATCCTGCCTATCTTGTCTGCAGCAGTTCAATGGAGCTCTCATCTAGTCATTATAGCATCACTTTGTAGGGAGGCAGGAGGCATCAGCCGCTTGTGTCTTATTGCTTTCGGTGCTGTAATCCTGCCTATCTTGTCTCCAGCAGTATAATAGAGCTGTCATCTAGCCATTATAATTTCACTCTGTGGAGAGGCAGGAAGCATCAGTTGATTGTGTCTGCTATTGTTGGTGATGTAATCCTGCCTGTCTTGTCTCCAGCAGTACAATACAGCTGTCATCTAGTTATTATAACGTCACCCTATAGAGATGCAGGAATCATCAGCTGATTGTGTCTTCTACTGTTAGTGGTGTAATCTTGCCTATCTTGTCTCCAGCAGTATAGTAAAGCTGTCATCCAGCCATTATATCAGCATGTAGACAGGCAGTCAACAACATCAGCGTATTGTGTCTGCTACTGTTGATGGTGTAATTCTGCCTGTCTAGTCTGCAGCAGTACAATACAACTATCATCTAGTCATTATAACGTCACCCTGTAGAGAGGCAGGAAGCATCAGCTGATTGTGTCTTCTACTGTTAGTGGTGTAATCGTGCCTATCTTGTCTTCAGCAGTATAGTAAAGCTGTCATCCTGCCATTATATCAGCATGTAGACAGGCAGTCAACAACATCAGCGTATTGTGTCTGCTACTGTTGATGGTGTAATTCTGCCTGTCTAGTCTGCAGCAGTACAATAGCTATCATCCAGCCATTATAACTTCATTTGTAAGGCAGCATGGAGCAACACCTGATTGTGTCTGCTATTTTGGCGGTTAATTCTGCCTATCTTGTCTCCAGCAGTATAGCAGAGAAGCAATCCGGTTATTATAACGTCACCCTGTACAGAGGCAGGAATCATCAGCTGCTACTGTTAGTGGTGTAATCCTGCCTATCTTGCCTCCAGCAGTATAGTAGAGCTGTTATCAAGCCATTACAACATCAGCACGTAGATGGGCAGGCAACATTAGCTTATCGTGTTTGCCACTGTCAGTGGTATAATTCTGCCTGTCTAGTCTTCAGCGGTACAATAGGTGCCATCCAGTCATTAGAACATCACCCTGATCCAGCAAAAGCCTATTGAGCATGCTACTATCTGTAGTGTAATCCTGCCTATCTAGTCTCGAGCAGTATAGCAGAGCTGCAATCCGGTTATTATAACGTCACCCTGTACAGAGGCAGGAATCATCAGCTGCTACTATCTGTAGTGTAATCCTGCCTATCTAGTCTCGAGCAGTATGGTCATCCAGCCATTATACTTTTATCATACAGAGAGTCAGGAAACATCAGCTTACTGTGGTAAGTTCCAGTGGTCACTGTGCCCGAGCCGAACACATCTGATGGCACTGGTATTGGGAAACAAGTGGCAGACAGAAATTATTTCCACCCCCAATCTGCCCGCAGATCTTACCAGAGCTGGAAGGGTTTATCATAGTCCACCCGTCTCCTTAAATGACCTTCATACTGGTACCAGCGGCTTGGGTACGAAGTTCTGTTATCTACAGGTTGACCCCAATTATGTTGAATCTCATAACCGCAGTCCCCAGTATAACAGTACCAGTTAAAGGGACCTCCATATCCATCAATGAAAGATGATCTATATGTAAAGTCAACCTGAAAGATAGTTATTAATTAGTAAGAATTAAAAAGTGCAGCAGAGAGGTGCAAAATATACCGCAATATACAGTAGTCTGGAAGGCAATGCCCAGAGGCCATGCTGGACCTAGAAGTAGGGAGCAGGTAAGTATACTTCCATTCGCAGATCTGGCCATGGGGTGCGGGTCTTCCCGAAAAAAACCCTGAAGATGGAAACCCCTTTAAGAATACACGAAAGGTAAAATTTGAACCTCTAAAAGTTTTTTAAATACAGTAGATGTCCTATCCTGAGAATAGACCATGTATTAGGTAGGTGGGGTCTGACTTCCAGCACCCCCACCGATCAGCTCGCTGCGTCCTCTTCATTCTTTGACACAATACATATTGTAGTGGTATTGATTGCCTATCATTCCGGTTTCCTAAAACCGATGACCTATCCTCAATATCAGTTTGGTGGAGGTCCGAATCTCTGTACCCCCCCGTTAATCAGCGGTTTGAAGGGGCTGCGGTGCTTGTGTGAGAGGCGCGTTCTCTTCAATGTTTACCTGCACATTGTGGTGGCGGTGCAGTGTGATTACAATTGTTTATACCTTTCAAGTGAATAGGAGAAAAAGCTGTAATTACACTGCGCCACCACTAAAATGTAGAGCGCGGGCAGGTAACCAATGAAGAGGACACAGCACTAGCACCATTTTAGGGTCTATTCACACATCCGCAACTGTTTTGCGGTGCCGCAGAACGGAAGTGCGGATGCGGACAGCACACTGTGTGCTGTCGGCATCTTTTGCGGCCCCATTGAAAATGAATGGGTCCGCAAAATTGCAGAACGGATGCGGACCCATTTTGCAGACATAAAGGGGTTCTCCAGGAATTAAAAAAATTAAAATACCTGATTAAATTTTATAATAAATATATTCACAAATACCTTTCATTACTTAGAATGGCTTGTTTTGTCTGGGAAGCAATCATTAGAAGAAATAAAATGGCCGCCGCCCTATCAGTACACACAAAACCTATCCTAATCACACAGGAGGACGAGTTACTTCACCACAATGAGCCACAGTGCTGCCTCATCCTCCTCTCTGCTCTGCTAGTCAGGGATCATGATCCTGAATACAGGTGAATCTCTGTGGGAATGGAGATGATGAGGAGACATGAGAGGAGGGTGAGGTGAGGCTAATGAGCAGCAGCACCTGTATGCAGTCTCCATTATCACAGCCTGTCCTGTCCGTCCTCTCTGTACTTCATGTCTCCTCATGAACTAAATTCCCCAGAGATTCAGCTAAAGTTCTTATCAGCTGTATTCAGGATCCCAACCCCTGACAAGTAGAGAGGAGGAGGAAGATGAGGCAGCTCTTTACCTCAGTGTTGTAAAGTAACTTGTCCTCATGTGATCAGGACAGGTTTTGTGTAAACAATTGGGACAGCGGCCATTTTATTTCCCCCGATTATTGCTCCCCAGACAAAACAAGCCATTATAAATAATAAAAGATATTTGAGAATATATTTATAATAAAGTAATATTTAAGTATTTTCATTTTCTCAATTCCCGGAGAACCCCTTTAAGTAAAAAACTCTTTAAAGAGGGTTGTCCAGGATGTTTTTTAAATTTGCACCCCAGCCTGAAATAACTGGTAAAATCTAGACTCACCTGTTCCCCGCAGCTCCGCTTTGGCTCCCTGGCTCTCTTCACTGGTCTTCTGGTCACTATCTGGAAGACTAGAGGCAGAGAGCTGGAACGGAGCGATGGGGAGGAGGTATTCCAGGTTGGAGTGCAAATAAAAAAACTGCACAATCCCTTTAAGGACAAGTCAATTTAGTCAAGGTTTTATGTCAAGTTGGCAAAGTTTGAATTGAATTTCGCTAAGTAACAATGTAGCCTCTTGTATGAAGAACACGTCCTACCACCCATCCTGCATGTGTTTTCTCAGTCGCCTTGAACGATATGGATCCACCCTGCATGTGAGACCCAGACGCCGCTGTGAAGATGGCGGCACACACAACGAAGACTTGGAGTCTGGCCATTACTGCCCTTCTGTTCCCATCTGCAGCAAACGGCGCACAGCGCTGACTTTATATACCGCAACGACGTGCAAACTTGGCGTTATACAGGAAATCTCCTCTATATGATAACAGGGCAATCTTGAAGATTATTAATGTGTGCCATATATACTTCACATGGATAGAGGAAGTTGTGATAATCCACCAGTTAGATAAATTGTTTCTCAGCGTTATGACCCTTGTACAAATCATTATAAAATCACCACATTTAACCCCTTGAGGACACAGTCATTTTTCACCTTCTGGCCATTTTATGTGATAAAAACTTTGAAACACCTTTACTTATCCCGGCCATTGTGAGAGTGTTTTCTTGTGACACATTGTGCTTTATGACAGTGGTAAATATTAAATAAACAGAAATTTACAAATAAAATTGAAAAAATTCAAATTTAAAAAAAAAATAGTTATCACTTTACATTCCCCATATGTCTACTTTATGTTTGCATCATTTTGTAAATGTCATTTATTTTTTAAGGCTACTTTCACACTTGCGTTTTTCTTTTCCGGCATAGAGTTCCGTCACAGGGGCTCTATACCGGAAAAGAACTGATCAGGCATATCCCCATGCATTCTGAATGGAGAGAAATCCGTTCAGGATGCATCAGGATGTCTTCAGTTCAGTCATTTTGACTGATCAAGCAAAAGAGAAAACCGTAGCATGCTACGGTTTTATCTCCGGCGAAATAAAAACTGAAGACTTGACTGAATGCCGGATCCGGCAATTTTTTCCATAGGAATGTATTAGTGCCGGATCCGGCATTCAAAATACCGGAATGCCGGATCTGTCCTTCCGGTCTGCGCATGCGCAGACCTTTAAAAATGAGAAAAAAATAAATACCGGATCCGTTTTGCCTGATGACACCGGAAAAACGAATCCGGTATTGCAATGCATTTTTCTGACTGATCAGGCATTTTTCAGTCTGACACACTGGCGATTTTGCAAGTTTTCCTACCTACAAAGAATTACTAAAGTCTGTCATTTTTATCGTAGGTACACTTTAACTGTGAGAGACAGAATCTAAAAAAAATCCAGAAAATCACATTGTATGACTTTTGTTGGCACCAGTTTTCATAAATAAGGCACATAGCAACCAATCAAATTCCACCTTTCATTTTTCAGAGCTCCTTTGGAAAATGAAAAGTGGAAACTGATTGGTTGCTATTGGCAGTTTTCCTTTACACAAGGTTTGATAAATGTCCACCATAGGCTGTAGGCCTAGAAGAAACAAATTGGCATGGCATTGCTGATCATTAACAACCCTTTGCCTATGGCCGAATGCACACGGCCGTGAGCGGTCCGTGGAACCACGGGCTGGACTCCTGCTGAGAGCAGGAGCACACGGCGTCATTGGTTGCTATGACGCCGTGCGCCCCCTGCTGCCGCCGCAATACAGTAATACACTGGTATGATCTATACCAGTGTATTACTGTACTGTGGCGGTAGCAGGGAGCGCACGGCGTCATAGCAACCAATGACGCCGTGCGCTCCTGCTCTCAGCAGGAGTCCAGCCCGTGGTTCCACGGACCGCTCACGGCCGTGAAACACGGCTGTGTGCATTCGGCCTATAACAGTCAGAAAACAGGAATTTGATTGTTGCCATGGATATTGGTTGTTATGGCTTGTTCCGTATGTATTTTTTTTATCAGGATTTTTCTGATTTGACCAGAGAAAAATATTAGAATATCACCAGGAGGCAAACCACGGATCCACAAAATATGGATGCTGTCCGTGTGCATTTTTTTGCGGACCTGTTGACATCAACGGGTCCGAGGTCCAGAGAAACATTTTTTTAATTAAGCCTGAAATATGTAAACTACCATTAGTCTAAAATGAAAGATTGTTGAAACAATCAATGCCCCTCTCCATACAGAGATCTCCTCACTCAGACCATTTCATATGACCACATAAGGTCAGCAGATAACACCTGGTCTTGATTGCCAGACAATGATGAATGAAGTCACAATGGTCTTGGTCTGTGACATAGACTTGGTCTAGAGATATCTGCTGACCTGAGTGCTCTGACAGAGAACATCATGTCGTGGGAAACCAGGTCTTATCAAAAACATCACAAGCGAAGAAGACACAAGCGGAAGAAGAGGTCACACAGACTATGTAGACGTTGTAGAAGAAGGCATAGGGGTCAGTATTTTGTGATTCCATGTTGAACTTGATATTTGTGACTTTTCCAATAACTTGGTAACCAAAAGATATATTATTTTACACAGCTACAAGAGCTCGACCAGTGGTGGACGCTGCCTTGGCCAACTGCATTGATGCCATAACACATCATCTCAGGGCCCTAGATCTGTTGCAGATGTCACCACCTAAAGTCTGAAGGAGTTCCTCAGGCACTTAAATAACTCCTATAGAAGATGACAAGGGTGACCATCTTTTGTTGAACCTATCTAGACCATTTGGGCCCCCACAAGAAGAGGATCCATCGTACAATAAAGGAAGCATAAAAAAAGTCCAAAAAACATTTCTCAGTCCAAATATGACTTACCGGTAAAGAATATGCTTTGTAGTATTACAGGGCTTCCATAATGTGAATTTGGCTCGTTCTCTACATCAACAACATTTCTAAGTAGCCTCTTCCAACTCTATCTAACAGATGGGGTCCAAAATGGGTGACCCCTGTGCTAATCCACAATATCCTAAGAGTGCATTTGAAAAAGGATGCATTTAATCCTACAAGCCATTTAATTATCAAGGTTTAGGCATTTCACTGAACCAGCCAAAACCCTACTCCATACTGATGAGGGGCAAGTGCCCCAAAGCAGCTGTCTAAAGTGTAAAAAAAGCAATTTTTTGGTCACCTTACATCACAAAAAGTGTAATAGCAAGTGATCAAAAAGTCATATGCACCCCAAAATAGTGCCAATCAAATCGTCATGTCATCCCGCAAAAATGATACCCTACCTAAGACAATCGCCCAAAAACTGAAAAAACTATGGCTCTCAGAAAATGGAGACACTAAAACATGATTTTTTTTGTTTCAAAAATGATATTATTGTGTAAAACTTACATAAATAAAAAAGTAGACATATTAGGTATCGCCGCGTCCATAATAACCTGATATATAAAAATATCACATGATCTAACCCCAGCAGCCAGCAGGCCGAGACCCTGCCACCACATGCACACAGCAACAGACGTTGCCGGGGACAACCGCAGGTGAATGAAGGTGTCTCCGTGCATACAACACATGACCTAGTGCACCACAAACAGACAAAGGGAGTGCACATAAAACACGTTGCCAAGGGCAACCGCACGCATGCCTGTTATCCGCGGCAACCGCACCTGAGGCAAACCACTAAGTGCCCCCAGCTGCGGTTGACACAACACCAAAACCGCGGGTAACTGCATGCGGCTCCCAAGGAGTCACGACCATGACCAAGGGTCGTGACACTTACATCACAAAAAGTGTAATAGCAAGCGATCAAAAAGTCATATGCAACTCAAAATAGTGCTAATCAAACCGTCATCTCATCCCGCAAAAATGAGCCCCTACACAAGATAGTCGCCCAAAAAATAAATAAAGCTACGGCTTTCAGAATGTGGAGACACTAAAAAAGCATTTTTTTCAAAAATGCTTTGTTATGTAAAACTGAAACAAACAACCCAAAAAAGTAGTCATACTTGGTATTGTCACGTACGTAACAACCTGCTCTATAAAAATACCACATGATCTAACCTGTCAGATGAATGTTGTAAATAACAAAAAATAAAAACAGTGCCAAAACAGCTATTTTTTTGTTACCTTGCCTCACAAAAAGTGTAATATAGAGCAACCAAAAATCATATATACCCTAAAATAGTACAAACAAAACTGCCACCTTATCCCGTAGTTTCCAAAACTTTTTGGGAGTTTCTACTCTAGGGGTGCATCAGGGGGGCTTCAAATAGGACATGGTGTCAAAACAACAGTCCAGCAAAATCTACCTTCCAGAAACCATATGGCGTCTCTTTCCTTCTGCGCCCTGCCGTGTGCTGTACAGCAGTTTACAACCACATATGGGGTGTTTCTGTAAACTACAGAATCAGGGCCATAAATATTGCGTTTTGTTTGGCTGTTAACCCTTGCTTTGTAACTGGAAAAATTGGATTAAACAAAAAGTGAAATTCTGAAATTTCATTTCCATTTTCTATTAACTCTTGTGGAACACCTAAAGGGTTAACAAAGTTTGTAAAATCAGTTTTGAATACCTTGAGGGGGGTCATTTTTGGGCGGTTTCTATTGTGTAAGCCTCACAAAGTGACTTTAGACCTGAACTGGTCCTTAAAAAGTGGGTTTTGGAAATTTTCAGAAAAATTTAAAGATTTGCTTCTAAACTTCTAAGCATTCTAACGTCCCCAAAAAATAAAATAGCGTTCCCCAAATTATCTAAACATGTAGTAGACATATGGGGAATGTAAAGTAATAACTATCTATTATACAAGGAGAGAAATTGAAATTTGGAAATCTGCACATAATAAATAATAAATAAAAAGAAATTTTTTGACTCAATTTTACCACTGTCATTAAGTACAATATGTGATAAGGCCTGGATAAGTAAAAGTGTTTTAAAGTTATCACCGCATAAAGTGACACTGGTCAGATTTGCAAAAAATGGCCTGGTCCGGTGAAAAATGGCAGGGTCCTGAAGGGGTTAAATGTATGGCCTGTCTTTGCCTGTGCATGTACACAAGGATAGATTATAAAAAATAAACTGTCAGGAATGGGGAAGCGAAACATCATTTTCCAAGGGAACACAGAACACCTTATCTGTGCCTTTCATTAATAAGATGAATGATATAGAAAGTGCAGCCTCAAAAAATGATGGATTAAGGGTTAAAAATCTTTCGACACTGCGCTCCCATATGGTTAGAAGTCAAACAAATGAAATAGCGGAATCACCTGGTGTAAGGAGGATGTCCTGTGTCACTGGACATCACACCTAGGGGCCAGGTAAGCCGTCAAACAATTCAATAAGATTTATCTTTTTTAAGGGAACGTCCAAACTGTGGAGGCCCAATTCCAGATAATGCTTGGTTCGGGTGCATATCAATATGCAAATGTAAAAAGGAAAGAAACCCAGCGCTCATAGACTCAATATGAGGGGTGACTTATCCGCCTACCCCCTTCCTGGATTGCTGATCACCCTCAGTGTATGATCTTAAAGAGGACCTTTCACTAGAATAAAACTTCTAAACTAACTATACAGACATGTAGAGCGGCACCCAGGGACCCCCCTGCACTTACTGTTATCCCTGGGCGCCGCTCCGTTCTCCCGGTATAGCCTCCGGTATCTTCATAGTTAGGCTCCACCCAGGGGAACCTGCCGTCGGCTCATTCTCCCAGGCTGTAGCGCTGGCCAATCACAGCGCTCAGCTCATAGCCTGAGAGAAAAAAAAAGCCTCTCAGGCTATGAGCTGAGCGCTGTGATTGGCCAGCGCTACAGCCTGGGAGAAGGAGACGCCGGCAGGTTCCCCTGGGTGGAGCCTAACTATGAAGATACCGGAGGCTATACCGGGAGAACGGATCGGCGCCCAGGTATAACAGTAAGTGCAGGGGGATCCCTGGGTGCCGCTCTACATGCCTGTATAGTTACTTTAGAAGTTTTATGTTAGTGAAAGGTCCTCTTTAAAGAGGACCTTTCATTAGAGGGGCAAAGGTTTAAAAGTAATATCAGGAAGTATTACTTTACTGAGAGAGTAGTGGATGCATGGAATAGCCTTCCTGCAGAAGTGGTAGCTGCAAATACAGTGGAGGAGTTTAAGCATGCATGGGATAGGCATAAGGCTATCCTTCATATAAGATAGGGCCGGGGGCTATTCATAGTATTTAGTATATTGGGCAGACTAGATGGGCCAAATGGTTCTCATCTGCCGACACATTCTGTTTCATACGATTTTATTAAGGGAGATATATACCTGTAATTGCGGGGTCCCCCCCCCCCCTCCTATGCCCCGCTGTGCCCCGCCGGATGCTTATACTGAGCATCGGAGCAATAGGGAGGAGACAGTCTTTCTCCCTGGGCGTCTCCTTCTCCCTGGCTGTAGCGCTGTCTAATCGCAGCGCAGAGCGTCACAGCCAGGGAGAAAAATCCTTCCTGGCTGTGTATTGTCCATGATTGTCCATATTGCTACCCAAGGCTGGAGGAAAGATATAAACGTTTCCCCCCTCCACAGCATAGTGGATAAGTATCTAATTGCTGCTGGACCCCAACAATCATGAAAACAGGGGTCCCGATTTCCCTGAATGAATGGACTTACAGTTGAGCGTGCTCGCAGCCGCTCCATTCATTCTCTACGGGACGGCCGCAGATAGAAAAGTGCAGTATCTCCAGCAGTCCCATCGAGAAGTAATGCAGCGGCTTCGAGTATGCTCAACTGCTGCTCCATTCATTTGGAGAACTTGGGACCCCGCGGTCCTACAGCCCACTGATCAAATACTAGTCCCCTATTCTGCGCAGGGACGTAGGTAGAGGCTCATGGGCCCTGGTGCAAGAGTTCAGCTTGGGGACCCCTTCCCTCAGTGCTATGTGGCCAGGGGCAGGGGAGCACATAGCCTTCATGCTGCCTGAGGCAGAAATTTAAACCAAATTCTTGACCCAACTCCTTAACTCCTTCCCTCCAGTCAGAGGTGTAACTTAACTTGCATGGACCTTCTATAATACCGGTGTCTTCTTATGCACCACAAGGGTCTTTGGGCCCCCTATAGCTGCACCCCTGCACCTGCGCTGCAATAACAGCATGGAATTGCGTATGTTATGAGCGCCAGAAATCATACGGTAACATTTACGGCACTGGGTTGATGTGACGGCAGTAATAAATGAGGTCTGCATACACTTCTGCAATAGATAAGAGACGAGAGCTGTACATATACAGGGAACGAGCGCTGGGCGACTGAAGTGCTGAAGGACAATGTGCGCCATCATGCTGAAAGCTGCGGTCATCAGCCTGGTCGTAGGTAAGAGCTGCCGTATACCCGCCACCGGACATTGTAGAACTAATTATGGTTCTTATATACAGAGGAGTCTCAAATGGCTGTAAAATGATAATAATCTTTATTAAATACATATAATCAATATATAAAAAAGAGATGGAAAACATCACCATAAGGGCTTGATCACACGAACGAATGGCGTTTTCAGTGTTTTGCGGTCTGTTTTTCATGGATCAGTTGTTCAATTTTTTGTTTCCGTTGTGTTTCTGTTTCCGTTCCGTTTTTCCGTATGCCATATACAGTATACAGTAATTACATAGAAAAAATTGGGCTGGGCATAACATTTTCAATAGTTGGTTCTGCAAAAACGGAACGGATACGGAAGACATACTGATGCATTTCCGTATGTGTTCAGTTTTTTTTTGCGGACCTATTGACTTGAATGGAGCCACGGAACGTGATTTGCAGACTAATAGGACAAGACTCAAAATGTAGCGGAACGGAAATGCAGACATATTGAAACGGAATGCTCACGGAGTACATTCCGGTTTTTTTTGCGGACCCATAGAAATTAATGATTCTGTATACGGAACGCAAAAAACGGCCCGTATACGGAACGCAAAAAACGTTCATGTGAACGAGCCCTAAGCATCCATTCACACATCCGTGTGTGTTTTGCGGATCCATGGATCCGCAAAACACGGACGCCGGCAATGTGCGTTACGCATTTTGCGGACCGCACATCGCAGGCACTTAATAGAAAGTGCCTATTCTTGTCCGCAATTGCAGACAAGAATAGGACATGTTCTATTTTTTGGGGGGGGGATTGGAATTGCGGACCCGGAAGCGCAGGTCTGTATTACCGGATCCGGGCCGCACATCATGCGGCCCCATAGAAATGAATGGGTCCGCAATTCTGCGGAACGGAATTGCGGACGTGTGAATGGAAAAGTGCGGCATACGACTGAGCGGCAAAGGGGAATATGGTCACTATATCTCATTCAATCACCAAATAGTAGGCACATAGTAACAAACATATTAGATGACGGTGTTCGCCGCAACGCGAGTCGGGGTGTGCGGTCATTCTGAGGTGACGCCTCCACTTATGGGTATGGCATTATTTGTTTTGTATTTGCAGTCTCTTTGTCAGGGGGGGTCCAATGTTTTTGGTTAGGAGGACATGTGTCTAGACGGTTGCATAATATGTTTGTTACTATGCGCCTACTATTTGGTGATTGAATGATACATAGTGACCATATTCCCCTCTGTCCCTCAGTCGTTTGCCGCACTTTTATGGTGATGTTTTCCATCTCTTTTTAATATATTGATTACATACATTTATAAAAATTATTATCATTTTTACAGCCATTTGAGACTCGGCGTCTTCTTGTGTAGGTTTGTTTAGTTGTTGTTGAGCTGTGGACGCTGCCCATCATTCAGTGCGGGCGGACATTTGTCCTTGGGTTTATGTCACCTGCATTTTCTAATCATTCTACTGTATATAATTACTATAGTTACCTGCCTAGTATTAATAACTAAGGGAGGCAGAGGTGGCAGTTGTGCCTGGTGGGGGGGCTGCTACAGATATTGCACTGGGGTCCAGGAGCTTCAGGTTATGCTTGCTGATAGCTGGAAGGTGTAACGCTGGCCATGCTCCGAGTCCTGAGATAACTGTTGGCTGACTGCTAGCTCTCCCAGTCCTCTCATACATATGCATGCTTGGCTTGGCTTGGCTGAGCATGTATGTGTAGGAAAGGGGAGAGGGGATAAAGCTGCCGCAAGACACCTCTGGCAGCAGCTCATCTCCCCACTAACAAAAAGACTGGACAATTGAATTCAATGTGCTCAATATCAACCTTTGGCGGAGTTTCACCATATACAGGTGAAATTCGAAAAATTAGAATATTGTGCAAAGTTCATTTATTTCAGTAATGCAACTTAAAAGGTAAAACTAACATATGAGACTCATTACAGGCAAAGTGAGATATTTCAAGCCTTTATGTGTTATATTTTGGATGATTATGGCTTACAGCTTATGAATACCCCAAAGTTACAATTTTGAGGTCCCCTTTGCTCAGGGGGTATGGATTAATTAGCTGACTAGAGGGTGACACCTTGAGCCTAGAATATTGATCCTTTTCACAACATTCTAATTTTAAGCTGCATTACTGAAATAAATGGAGTTTTGCTCGATATTCTAATTTTTCGAGTTTCACCTGTCTATTGGTCGTCTGAGCCCTCTGGCAGGTTTGGAGGCTAGCTTCTCATGTTATGGGCATCACTGATTTGGTGGGACTTACAGGGGGACTGCTTTGTATGAAACATTAAAAATATTACAAGGCACTGATTAAAATTAGGGGGTGTCCATTGATTTGTGCTCCACCCGACCCAAGAGCCTCTCTGTGTACTCCTTCCAGTTTTCAGTAATGGAAGGAGGGTTTTGAACAGTGTTGAAGTTGTGCATTCTGTAAAGGAAAGAGTTAAAACAATGTCCTAAGAAGCTCAACAAGACCACACGGAGCACCAGAGATGTGGGTGCGAAGCGGATTGAAAACTGTGGCTGTTGCTTTGAATTTTTTTGCTAGATTTGCATGATTTTGCTGTATCCCCTTGTAACTGTGCAGAATTTGGCACACCGCCATTGCATCGTGGCTGCTTTAGTGCCACGCCACGCGGCCTCACCATAACAGGTGTGGAATTTTGAACCATAGGACTTCCAGAACACATGGCTTGGCGGTTCCCTTGGTGGTGATCCTGGGGCAGTTGCAGAGAGGGCAGAGCCTCTAGGTGTAATGGTAACGCCCCCGTTGCTCCTAGAGGCTCATTTGCATATATGTAAAACATCATGTTTCTCAGCAATGCGATGAACATGGGACCAACACAGACGTCTTCAGCTGCCAAGTGCACATGTAACAGGTCAGCCAGTGTCATAGGGACAAAACTGCTGACAAAACATGGGTTGTCTACACTCCCCAACTGCTTTGAGAAGGTAACATTAGAGGTCCTCTTAGAGCTGGGTCTGATAGGAAGCTGTGTTCTTGTGTTATTTGGACACAAGCAGGGCAGGTTTTCAGCTGCTGGATGGAAATGAGAATATTTCCATTCACTGACAACAAGCAGAGATCTTGAATAGATGAAGAGTTGAAACTAATTGCAAAGTTTCTGGTGAGGTTGTTAATAATTCCTAAGTATATGATTACAACGCTGTAACTTAGGTCAGACTTTTTTGGGGTGGTCGCTTGTACCCTTGTCTCCTCCTGGGGAAACAGTACAGTATGCAGTTGTGTGTGTGTGTGTGTATATATATGTATATATGTGTGTGTCACGAGGATACCACATATATAGAGTTACACTTTAAATGGGAATACACCACACACCAGGCAATACTAACTGCAGGTACCTCCTTCTCACAGGCATAGTCTTGGCAGCACCAAATGTGAAGAAGACAAGAGAGGTAAGAGAAATGCCTCTGGGGTTCCTGCTGTTCTACAATTAGATCCTAATGTGTCTAAAATGTAAAAAATCTGCAACTTTGTATATAGTCCTGATTAAAACTTCCAGCCTTTTTGTACATACAGCACTTATACAGACCTATGCGTCTCCAAGGCAACAGACTACAAACAAACCCTGCGTAGTCTGATTCCGCAGTCATGCTCCCTTCTATTTGGCGTCTAAAATGCCAGTCTTAAAAAATGTGCCCCTGGGTGCTTACCTCAGTACAAAACTGCATTTTCAGCTTTTGGTTTTTGGCGCGGATCTGCACCAATAACAAAAATCATGGGCACGTACAGAGCTGTTTTTTTAAGCTTATCATTCATTTCAATGTGAAATTCAGCCCGGATTCTGCCGCACGCTTCATTTTTCCTGCTGTTTGAAGGCACTTTTTTTTTTAGCTGATTTTGAGTTGTAAACGTTCCAAAATCAGCGCCAAAAAACGGTGTGAACTGGCCCAAAGTTAGCAAAAAAATAGAGGGCAGATAACGGGATGACTGCAAGATCAGACTACAACTACAAAGGGTTACTTTGTAGTCTGTAACCACGGAGACACAGAAGTCTGCACGAGTGCTGTACGCACAGTACAGCAGTAAATGTTTATCCCTATTTGCAAATTTATTTTTACTTTATAGTCTGTATATTTTTTTTCATTTTAGTTTACAGTCATTGGAGCAGTAAAACACAAGCCATAAATGTAACCTCCTGCAATACCATTTATTGATTTGCACAGAATGCACTAGACAGTGACGTGTAGGGGATGTCCTAAAACCATGCCTGAGATAGCACCTGGTGGCTGTATGAACGTGGTCACTGTGCTGCGTCTCCTATATAAAAGCAGTATACATAATTCTGCATATAGTTCCCTGTGAAAACCGCTGTGCAGCCTTTGTGTTCCAGGTATGATGAGGGTATATGTCCATATGGGAGTAAGCCGATCTGCGGCACGGATGGATATACCTATGGAAATGAATGTCAGCTCTGCCAGGAGAATCGGTGAGTTATAATATTGCTGTACATAATAGGAAGCAAAACGTATGAACTGCGTATGGCTGTGCTGCCACCTGCTGGTGAGAAGGGGTACCTTTGACACTACCTTCTATTGCCCTGAGATGATATCACAAAAGTTGATGATTAGGCAAAAAACTTGGGAATTTGGGGATCTCCTGACTTCCCAGTAGGCTACATTTGGGTAATTGCTCCTTTGCTGCTTGTGAGTTCCTGTGAGTGGACTAGAGAGCGGGCAGAGGGTCATGAAGGAGATAAGCGTCTTACATAATAGGGGTAATTTGGCTTTAAGCTTCCCAGGTTTCTTAGAGGAAAGAGGGACCTCCAATGTGTGGCGCATGTCCCAGTATATTTTTAGATTGTGACACTGCCCTAGCAATACCCATATTATATATGTAGCTGTATGCTGCCATAGCGCTATATGGTGCCCAGATAATAGTGCACACCTTGGTAAATTTGGGGCAAGCAAAGAAAAACCTGCCTACTTATGGGTGGGGCCAGGGGCGTAGCTAAAGGCTCATGGGCCCTGGTACAAGAGTTCAGCTTGGGGCCCCCGTTCCCTCAGTGCTTTGTGGCCAGGGGCCCCCGCCAAATTCTTGACCAAACCCCTTCCCTCCAGCCAGAGGTGTAACTTGAAGATTCTGGGCCCCAGTGCAAAATCTATAACAGAGCCAGCCCACCTTCTATTATACTATTGTGTCTTCTTATACAGCACAAGGGTTTTTGGGCCCCCTCAGCCTCCTGGGCACGGTAGTGACTGCTACTATTGCACCCCCTGAGTGGGGCTTACATAAATCTCACCCATTTCCTGCCTAATTTGCTGAAACAGGCTCTGAAAATTAGGGACAGTCCCTGCAAATTTGGGACTGTTGGTAAACCATACCTAAGGAGTGTCATACTATGCATATATAGCCAAACAGGGCCTTAATAATACCAGTGACTAGTAACAGTGCCCATAGAGACATTCGTCACCTGTAGGGAGTGAAATGGTCCCCACTTCATGGCAAATGGTACCCACACAAAGTGATACCATGCCCATATAGAGCCAAATGGGTCGCACATTGGGACATACTGCGCCTACATAGTGCCAGGCGGTACCGGCAGTGTTACACTTCGCTCACATAAAAAAAACAATGCCCAACTAGTACTAGTACTACACCGTTCACACATAGATTAACAGTGCAAATAATAAACCGTACTTTCCTCAAGTAGTGCAGCCAATGCCCATTCAGTGCCCACAGTCCCTTGTGGTACAGGAGAAGTGGCACAGAACAAGTTCCATTTAGCCCGTTTTGTTCTTGTGCTGCCCCTGAATCCCCAGCCATATGTTATGCTGTCCTTTGCCTAGGACAGGCATGTCCAAACTGCGGCCCTCCAGCTGTTGCAAAACTACAACTCCCAGCATGCCTGGATAGCTTACAGCTATTAGGGCATGCTGGGAGTTGTAGTTTTGCAACAGCTGGAGGGCCGCAGTTTGGACATGCCTGGCCTAGGACTTGCATTACCAGTTATGGAGGTTTCCAGAATCTTACTGTGTATTTCAGGGAGAGGACAAATAAGGTCCAGATCAAAGATGAAGGTCCCTGTCCGCCATCTGCCCAGCAGCAGAGAAGGATGAAGATGAAGCTGTGACCATTGATGGCACCATTTTGACTGCAGGGGAGGATGCCAAGTACGGTCCATACCCGCAGTGAGGCGACCTCATGTAGCTGCATGAACCATGCTGACTGATTAAGTATGGCGCGTCCACGGACAAGTGTGGATTTCCATTCAATGTAGAGAAAATATCCCAAAGTAAGAGCAGATGCATGCTCGTCAATAGACTGTGTTACCAATAAAGTAGACAATAATTGATTAATATTGAAATGTAACATTTGTTTAAAAAAATATACAAATAAAGGTTTGCTCTGATCTGTATAATAAAGTCAGTGGACCAGCTATACATAAGCTTACCTAGTGGTCATGGAGGCGGCACTTTTGGGAAATTGTGCCAGAGTAAAAGTGGGCATTGCCCGCCCCTCCTAATATAAGCCACAGCTCCTCTCTAATGCTCATTACTTGTTTACTGTTATGTGTTGTAATTATTTTGGTATGAATGATCGTTCATACGATTGTTTATGACCAATAGAAAACACGTATTAATGTAACTGATTCCATCTCGTCTTTAAACAACTTTTCAAAACTTCTTGAGCATTCCAATACAGGGAGTGTGAGGGCAGCGGTGGGCTCCAAAACTTGTTAAGGTTGCCAGGGGCTAAGGCTAGGCAACCCCTGTCCACACATTCCACACAACCTACTCGGTCCTGACATGAGGCTCTGATTGGGTCAGTGTCCTTTACCATAAACCTTTGATTGGCTCAGTGCTTGTGTCTTTATGTATAAATAAACTCTGAGAAAAGGAAACCCCGGACTCTACCTTACACCAACTCTGTGCGTGCTTGATCTCCCTCGGCCAGTGACTCGCTTGACCCTCGATAACTTCATTTTGAGTAGGGGAAGCTACTCTAACACATGAGAATCATCGTCAATGGACAGGTTAAACTGGGGCAAAGATTACAAAAAAACATTCCCATGAGTGATCTTCAGGCGGGTATCCAGCCCCATGTAAAAGGCCCTTTAGGCTTTGATGCTTCAGCACCCACCTAAACACCAGGCTTCAGCAACCCTGCATTCATGCCTCAGTACCTGCGACCCAAAGACACATCATCATACCCCAGACCTCAGTACTCAAGGCACATTAGCCCTTCAGCACCAAAGGCAGATCATCACACCCCAGACCTCAGTACTCAAGGCACATCATACCCTCAGCACCAAAGACACAACATCATACCCCAGACCTCAGTACTCAAGGCACATCAGACTCCGTACCTCAGTACTCAAGGCACATTAGACCCTCAGCACCAAAGGCAGATCATCATACCCCAGACCTCAGTTCTCAAGGCACATCAGACTCCGGACCTCAGTACTCAAGGCACATCAGACCATCAGCACCAAAGGCAGATCATCACACCCCAGACCTCAGTCCCGGGTCTCAGTACCTGCGACTAATTAGACCCCAGACCTCAGTGTGCAAGACACACCAAACCTCAGCACCCAGGACACATTAGACCCAAAACCTCAGTACCCAAAACTCATCAGATCCCAGACCTCAGTACTCAGGACACATCATCAGATCCCAGACCTCAGTACTCAGGACACATCATCAGATTCCAGACCTCAGTACTCAGGACACATCATCAGATCCCAGACCTCAGTACTCAGGACACATCATCAGATCCCAGACCTCAGTACTCAGGACACATCATCAGATCCCAGACCTCAGTACTCAGGACACATCATCAGATCCCAGACCTCAGTACTCAGGACACATCATCAGATCCCAGACCTCAGTACTCAGGACACATCATCAGATCCCAGACCTCAGAACCCAAGACACATCAGACTCCACATCTCAGAACCAAAACTGATCTGACACCGACCTCACAAGTCAAAGACTCAACAGAGCCCAGTACTCAGCATTCAAGACAAGTCAGATCCCAGACTTCAGTACCCAAGACACATCAGACCCAAGACCTCAGCACCAAAGACACATCACACCCCATATCTCAGTACCCAAGAGATATCAGACCCCGATCTCAGCACTCACTCATTAGACCCCAGAGGAGAGGAGACAAGATGGCTGAGGTCCCATCTGGACTGGTATCTGGCATTAGGGCTCCTTTACATGGGCTGTTACACAGGTCAATGATGGGGAATAAAGTAACCCATTAATTCCTGATCATCACCTCCTCGTTTAGCTGCATTTACAAACAGCAATCATTGCTTCTGTATGGGGATGAACAATCGCTACTACGATCACATCCGTCTTTACACAGGACAAAAATTTTGTTATGCTGCGTAAACGATCGGATGACTGAAAAAATGAGCGTTTGTTGGATGATTGGCGTCACGTTTACACTATACGATTATCTGGGATGGGGAATCCCATAAAAATTCATAAAAATTTAAGGGGTACAGTAGATAAGGGCGATGCATGTACCTATGTACAACTGAAATAAGCCATGCCCGAGCACTCCCTCATGATTCTGGCCCTCACTGTGCTGTTGCTTCATCCTCCAGTAGGTGGCGCACTGTGCTTACTGATATGAACTAAGCTCATGTTCGGAGAGCTATAGACGATAAAGGGAACCTGTCACTAGATCTGGGGCCACTAAACCAACAGCGTGTCAATATGTAGCTGGGGTTTAGTTAAATACCAGCTGCATAACCGCATGCTGTTGATTTAGTGGCCCCAAAGCTTCTGTATGGGGATGAAGATGGCCCCCAAAGCTAGTGACAGGTGGCCCCAAAGCTAGTGACAGGTTCCCTTTACAGCAGGGATCAGAAACCTTCAGTCTCCAGCTGTTCTGCAACTACAACTCCCAGAATCCTCCTTTTTACAGCCAGGTAGGTGTGCATGCTGAGAGTTGTAGTTTCAAAGCAGCTGGAGTGCTGAAGGTTTCTGATCCCTACTTTAGATGTTTATTCCTATTTCATAAACCAATGGCATATTGGTGGGATTATGACTGGTGGGGTCTGACCTCTCGAACCTTCGTAGATCTTGAGAATGAGAGGGCTGCAGGAATGACTTTGCCATGCAACCCCTTTGAAAGTTTTCCCTGTATAGCAGCACCCACGGATGTGGGCTGCACAGGGAAGTGCAGTATAGACCCATTCATTTAGAGCGCCACCGCCCCAGGGAAAATCAAAGGGGCCATAGTGATCACTTTATAACATAGCAATGACCCCTTCACAGTACGTTTCCTACAGTGCAGATAGCAAATCTGTGCCGAATCGCAGTTCTATAACGTCCGCATTCTGTGGCCAATTATGCTGCAGTTTTACAGGCAAAAGCAGACCGGCCATAGACCCTACAGGGAAATTTCCCGGTGGGCCAATGCCCAAAGGGCTGCCCAAGCCCTCCTACGAGTACATAGCGATCTGATGCTCTCAGCATTAACTAATGCTAGGCGTATCAGGTACATATGTACACGCCGACAGTGGAAAGCGCCCTCCTGCATGCAATTGTATCACTGTCCAGCTGCCGGGGCGGCAGTATTATATACTGGACTCTGATATTTGGTTCTGCTGGGGCACTATTTCGTGCTTGCACTACAGTACTGCTGACCTCGCCTACTTATGTTGGTCCTGCCTTCAATTTGGGCCTGCCTACAACATGGGGCCACTTTTTAGGTTTTTTTCCAGGGTCACTTTAAGTTCCCAGTCCTCCCCGGTTGACAGGAGATTTGGCCCTATGCATTGCACAGGGTCAAGTCCATAGTAAAATTCCATAGGTTTTCCACAACAAAAATTTTTAGATTTTTTTCTGCCGTGAATGAGGTTTTTGAAACCTATTCCACATGTATTATGCTGTAAATTGCTGCAAATTTGCAGTGCAGAATCCAAATCTCTGTCAGTTCTGCCACTTCTAAAGTGTCCTAAAACTTGAATATTTCACAATATGTTACTTCAACCACAAAATGAATGTTGCTTTCATAGGTATCTACTGCCTAAGGCAGTGGTCAGCCACCTCCGGCACTCCAGCTGTTAGGTAGGTACTTTAAAAATGCCACCCACTCCGCTCAGCTGCTGGGTGCCGGCTGTTTCACAAAGCAGACACCCAGGGCTAATGTCTGCAATCGGCGATAACATGGCATCTGAGAGATGAAAAACTCGGTAGTGCACCCTCCCAGGGCTGGACAGGGTCCCCGCGCGGTGATCGGGTGAGCTGTTGGTTAAAATGAAAAGCCCTGGTCTTGCTTAAGAAACCAGGGTTTATAGAGCTGTAGTTCCTATGGAGCCCTGCCTCTGCATAGCAATACCAATTCAATGCAGTCTATTAAAGGGGTATTCCGGGTCGTAACCACTGGGACCCTGTTTTAAAACATGAATTCAAAAGATTTGAGAATGAATAAGCTTACGCAGGCTAAGTGAATAAATATATTTACTAAGTGTGATTAAATATAACACAGACAAATCCCATACAGAATAATGAAAAGTAAATAAACATCATTAGCCTAAATATACAATATGGGGCAGGGCTCCGGTCGCCAGGCTATAACACACGGCTATCCACCACGTTATAACACCGGCCGACATCCCAGGGTGTACAATAGATAGGGCAAATCAATGCTGTGGATGGGGGATAACGTAATTACTAGAGTGATTTAAAAAAGGTAAAAAAAAGAAAAAACTTCTAGATCAGATCTAGAATCTACTAAAATCAACTTGTAGTGGAAAGTTATTATGAAATAGCGTAACTGCTCCATTCCATCTTTTGCATGTTTAGCTGTACAAATGTTGCATTAATTGTTATTATTATGAATGTGGTAGTAACAGCAGGATTCCTTTCTTAGGCTACTTTCACACTACTTTTACATTTTCCGGTATTGAGATCCGGCAGGGGATCTAAATACCGGAGAAAAACAAGTGGTTATTCATTATAGTGAATTTAGCCAAAGACTTTGCAGGCAATACTCTTCTCCGTTTAGTGGGAGCACTTGACATAAATATGGATGTCAGAGAGAAGTTGGGCTCTTGAAGAAAAACTACTTTAGGCAGAATTTAACCACTTTAACCCCGCTAGCTGAAACCCCCTTAATGACCAGGCCACTTTTTACACTTCTGCACTACACTACTTTCACCGTTTATCGCTCGGTCATGCAACTTACCACCCAAATTAATTTTACCTCCTTTTCTTCTCACTAATAGACCTTTCATTTGGTGGTATTTCATTGCTGCTGACATTTTAACGTTTTTTGTTATTAATCGAAATTTAACGATTTTTTTGCAAAAAAATGACATTTTTCACTTTCAGCTGTAAAATTTTGCAAAAAAAACGACATCCATATATAAATTTTTTGCTAAATTTATTGTTCTACATGTCTTTGATAAAAAAAAAATGTAAAAAAAATGTTTGGGCAAAAAAAAAAATGGTTTGGGTAAAAGTTATAGCGTTTACAAACTATGGTACAAAAATGTGAATTTCCGCTTTTTGAAGCAGCTCTGACTTTCTGAGCACCTGTCATGTTTCCTGAGGTTCTACAATGCCCAAACAGTAGAAAAACCCCACAAATTACCCGCATTTCGGAAAGTAGACACCCTAAGGTATTCGCTGATGGGCATAGTGAGTTCATTGAACTTTTTATTTTTTGTCACAAGTTAGCGGAAAATGATGATTTTTTTTATTTTTATTTTTTCTTACAAAGTCTCATATTCCACTAACTTGCGACAAAAAATAAAAAATTCTAGGAACTCGCCATGCCCCTCACGGAATACCTTGGGGTGTCTTCTTTCCAAAATGGGGTCACTTGTGGCGTAGTTATACTGCCCTGGCAATTTAGGGGCCCAAATGTGTGAGAAGTACCTTGCAATCAAAATGTGTAAAAAATGGCCTGCGAAATCCGAAAGGTGCACTTTGGAATATGTGCCCCTTTGCCCACCTTGGCTGCAATAAAGTGTCACACATCTGGCATCGCCGTACTCAGGAGAAGTTGGGGAATGTGTTTTGGGGTGTCATTTTACATATACCCATGCTGGGTGAGAGAAATATCTTGGCAAAAGACAACTTTTCCAATTTCTTTATACAAAGTTGGCATTTGACCAAGATATTTTTCTCACCCAGCATGGGTATATGTAAAATGACACCCCAAAACACATTCCCCAACTTCTCCTGAGTACGGCGATACCACATGTGTGACACTTTTTTGCAGCCTAGATGCGCAAAGCGGCCCAAATTCCTTTTAGGAGGGCATTTTTAGACATTTGGATCCCAGACTTCTTCTCACGCTTTCGGGCCCCTAACATGCCAGGGCAGTATAAATACCCCACATGTGACCCCATTTTGGAAAGAAGACACCCCAAGGTATTCCGTGAGGGGCATGGCGAGTTCCTAGAATTATTATTTTTTTGGCACAAGTTAGCGGAAATTGATTTTTTTTGTATTTTCTCACAAAGTCTCCCTTTCCGCTAACTTGGGACAAAAATTTCAATCTTTCATGGACTCAATATGCCCCTCACGGAATACCTTGGGGTGTCTTCTTTCCGAAATGGGGTCACATGTGGGGTATTTATACTGCCCTGGCATTTTAGGGGCCCTAAAGCGTGAGAAGAAGTCTGGAATATAAATGTCTAAAAAATGTTACGCATTTGGATTCCGTGAGGGGTATGGCGAGTTCATGTGAGATTTTATTTTTTGACACAAGTTAGTGGAATATGAGACTTTGTAAGAAAAAACAAAAACAAAAACAAACAAAAAATTTCCGCTAACTTGTGCCCAAAAAAATGTCTGAATGGAGCCTTACAGGGGGTGATCAATGACAGGGGGGTGATCAGGGAGTCTATATGGGGTGATCACCCCCCTGTCATTGATCACCCCCCTGTAAGGCTCCATTCAGATGTCCGTATGATTTTTTACGGATCCACGGATACATGGATCGGATCCGCAAAACGCATACGGACGTCTGAATGGAGCCTTACAGGGGGGTGATCAATGACAGGGGGGTGATCAGGGAGTCTATATGGGTGATCACCCCCCTGTAAGGCTCCAGTCAGACGTCCGTATGATTTTTTACGGATCCACGGATACATGGATCGGATCCGCAAAACGCATACGGACGTCTGAATGGAGCCTTACAGGGGGGTGATCAATGACAGGGGGGTGATCAATGACAGGGAAGTGATCAGGAAGTCTATATGCGTGATCACCCCCTTGTCATTGATCACCCCCCTGTAAGGCTCCATTCAGACGTCCGCATGTGTTTTGCGGATCCGATCCATGTATCAGTGGATCCGTAAAAATCATACGGACGTCTGAATGGAGCCTTACAGGGGGGGGTGATCAATGACAGGGGGGTGATCAATGACAGGGGGGTGATCAGGAAGTCTATATAGGTGATCACCCCTCTGTCATTGATCACCCCCCTGTAAGGCTCCATTCAGACGTCCGCATGTGTTTTGCGGATCCGATCCATGTATCCGCGGATCCGTAAAAATCATACGGACCTCTGAATGGAGCCTTACAGGGGGGTGATCAATGACAGGGGGGTGATCAATGACAGGGGGGTGATCAGGGAGTCTATATGGGGTGATCAGGGGTGATCAGTGGTTCATAAAGGGTTAATAAGTGACAGGGGGGGTGTAGTGTAGTGGTGTTTGGTGCTACTTTACTGACCTACCTGAGTCCTCTGGTGGTCGATCCAAACAAAAGGGACCACCAGAGGACCAGGTGTCACAACCAGACAGCTGAGAAGCTCTGACAGAGGCCTTTCAGAACCTCCTCCTTGAATTTCTGTGTTGTGGTATTCAGCTCCTCCTCTCGTCAGCCTCTCTCAGCTGTCATGTGTTAATTGCTTCCCTTTAAATTCTTCCCCAGAAGGCTTTTCTGAGCGGCTTATATTACTTCCTGGAGTGTGTGTGCACGCTGATCTGTCCTCCTGTTTGCTTCAAAGCTAAGTGTTGTACCTTTATCTGTTAATATCTGTTTGCTGGATCCCAGGTGACCCTGACTCCCTCCGTATCTTGTGTAGGGAGCCGGTGGTCGTGTCCCCTCACTATTGTAGGGTGCTCAGGGCTTTATAGTCAAGGTACGTGGATATGCAAACCTCCACCATTCGGATCTTTGCATAGGCTGAGCAGCCAGGGAAAGTGCCAGGTCTTCTGCAGGGGTCTCCCTTGGTTCCTTAGTTTTTGGATCCAGCGAGTCGTTTATACATGTTGCTTTGCCTTATTTCCTGTACACTGTCCATGACATTATAAGCCGCCATAACCGTCTCAAGCATGGATCCGTTTTCACTTTTGGCTGAACGCCTTCAGGGTCTTTCATTGGAGGTAGCTGATCTCCGCAGGACTTTTTCTCAGCTTCAAGTGACCGGTTCAGCTTGCGTTCATGGAGTTTGCTCTGAACCTAAGATCTCGCTCCCGGATACGTTCTCCGGGGGTAGTGAGAATTTTGTGCGTTTTAGAGAGGCTTGCAAACTCCATTTTCGCCTTCTTCCCCATTCTTCTGGTGATGAGGAACGGAGGGTGGGGATCATTATATCGCTGCTCAGGGGTAACGCTCAGTCCTGGGCCTTTTCGCTGCCGGAGGGGGCACGGCCCCTCCGTTCAGTGGATGAATTCTTTTTAGCCCTGGGTCAGATATATGATGATCCGGATCGTATTGCTCTGGCGGAGTCTAGATTACGTCTCCTATGCCAGGGTAAACAATCCGCAGAAATATACTGCTCAGAATTTCGGAGATGGGCAGCTGATACTGGTTGGAATGATGCTGCACTCCGAAGTCAATTTTGCCATGGTCTTTCAGAGGGATTGAAAGATGCATTCGCCTTTCATGAAAGGCCTATTTCTTTGGACTCTGCTATGTCTCAGGCCGTTCGTATTGACAGGCGTCTTAGAGAGAGAGGAGAGATCTCTCCTTCCTGTCATACTCAGTCCCAGGACAGTGCAGCGGCCCCATTCTGTGCGCAGGGGTCTCAGTCGCTGTCAGCCCCTTCTGAGCAGGACCCCATGCAGCTGGGGTTGATTGCTTCTTACAATAGAAGATTCAGCCCGCATGGGAGGGTTTGTTTTTGTTGTGGAGGTATTAATCATTTGGCAAATATTTGTCCCTCTAGGAGATTCAGGCAGTTCTCTGGGTATAATAAAGAAACAAAGAGGAAAAAATCTTTGAAAAATGTTCCGTCTGTTACTATTGGCAGGGTTGAGGCGGAGATTGAAGGTTTTCCGTTTGCTTGTAGTTCCCGTTTTGTCCTGCCGGCTAGGGTGGCGCTAGAGAGCAAGAACATTTTTTGTGAGATTTTTGTGGATAGTGGAGCAGCGGTCAATCTCATTGATAATCACTTTGCGATAACTCATGGTTTCCAGGTGTGCGCTTTGAGAAAGGATATTCCTGTATTTGCTATCGATTCCGCTCCACTTTCTCAAAAATCATTAAAGGGCATAGTTCACAATATCCGTTTAATTGTGAGTGATGCTCATGTTGAGGATGTGTCATGTTTCGTCCTTAGCGGTTTGCCGACTCCTCTAGTGTTGGGGCTACCCTGGCTCACTAAACATAACCCCACCATTGATTGGCAAGCGAGGCAAATAAATGGTTGGAGTGACTTTTGCAGAGAGAATTGCCTCACGACATCTGTTTCTGAGGTTGCTACTAAGACTGTACCATCTTTTCTCTCTGAATTTTCGGATGTCTTCTCTGAGAGTGGAGTTCAGGATTTGCCCCGCACAGGGAGTACGATTGCCCTATTAATCTCATCCCAGACGCCAAGCTGCCTAAATCTCGTTTATACAATCTTTCCCAACCTGAGAGGATCGCTATGCGTGCTTATATCTCTGAGAGTCTGAGAAAGGGACACATACGACCCTTGAAGTCACCTGTTGCCGCTGGTTTTTTCTTTGTTAAGAAAAAAGATGGTTCTTTAAGACCTTGTCTGGATTTCAGGGAGCTGAACAGTATCACTATTCGTGACCCTTATCCGCTTCCTCTGATCCCGGACCTATTTAACCAGGTTGTTGGGGCTAAAGTCTTTTCCAAATTAGATTTAAGAGGGGCATACAACCTGGTCAGGGTCAGAGAAGGGGACGAATGGAAGACGGCCTTCAATACCCCTGAGGGCCATTTTGAGAATTTGGTTATGCCTTTTGGTTTGATGAATGCCCCAGCCGTTTTTCAGCATTTCGTGAACAGCATTTTTTATCATTTGATGGGAAAATTTGTATTGGTGTATTTGGATGACATTTTGATTTTTTCTCCCGATTTCAAAACTCATAAGGAACATTTACGTCAGGTCTTGCTCATCCTGCGGGAGAATAAATTATATGCGAAACTGGAAAAATGTGTGTTTGCGGTTCCAGAAATTCAATTTCTGGGGTTTCTTCTCTCCGCTTCTGGTTTTCGCATGGACCCCGAGAAGGTCCGCGCTGTGCTTGAGTGGGAGCTTCCTGAGAATCAAAAGGCGCTGATGCGTTTTTTGGGCTTTGCCAATTATTACAGGAAGTTCATTTTGAATTATTCTTCTATTGTTAAACCACTCACTGATATGACCAGAAAGGGGGTAGATTTTTCTTCTTGGTCAGTAGAGGCGCGTAAGGCTTTTTCTGATATCAAGGAGAGTTTTGCTTCCGCTCCCATCTTGGTGCAACCTGATGTTTCGTTACCCTTCATAGTTGAGGTTGATGCTTCTGAGGTGGGTGTGGGGGCGGTCTTGTCTCAGGGTTCCTCTCCTGCCAATTGGCGACCGTGTGCCTTTTTCTCAAGAAAACTCTCCTCCGCAGAGAGAAATTACGATGTGGGAGATAGGGAATTGTTGGCCATCAAGTTGGCTTTTGAGGAATGGCGCCATTGGCTAGAGGGAGCCAGACACCCTATTACCGTATTTACTGACCATAAAAATCTGGCCTACTTGGAGTCAGCCAAGCGTCTGAACCCGAGACAGGCCAGATGGTCGTTGTTCTTTTCTAGGTTTAATTTTGTTGTCACGTTCCGCCCTGGAGTTAAGAATGTGAAGGCAGATGCCCTGTCACGTTGTTTTCCGGGAGGCGGGAATTTTAAAGACCCGGGTCCCATTTTGGCTGAAGGTGTGGTGGTCTCTGCTCTTTTTCCTGAATTGGAGGCAGAGGTGCAGGCAGCCCAGTCAGAGGCTCCTGATCTTTGTCCTCCTGGGAGGTTGTTTGTGCCTCTCGCTTTAAGACACAAGATTTTTAAAGAACACCACGATACGGTCCTTGCTGGGCACCCGGGGGTAAGAGCCACACTGGATCTCATCGCTCGGAGATTCTGGTGGCCTGCGCTTCGTAAGTCGGTTGAGGGTTTTGTGGCAGCCTGCGAGACTTGCGCTCGTGCCAAAGTCCCTCATTCACGGCCATCAGGTCCTCTCCTTCCCTTACCCATTCCTTCCCGTCCTTGGACACATCTGTCCATGGACTTTATCACGGACCTGCCTCGTTCCTCGGGGAAGACTGTGATTCTGGTGGTGGTGGACCGTTTTAGCAAAATGGTGCATTTCATCCCTTTTCCTGGTTTGCCCAATGCTAAGACGCTGGCGCAGGCATTTGTTAATCACATTGTCAAATTGCACGGTATTCCTTCAGACATAGTCTCTGATAGGGGCACGCAGTTTGTTTCCAGATTCTGGAAGGCTTTCTGTTCTCGCTTGGGGGTTCGGTTGTCATTCTCTTCTGCTTTCCACCCGCAGTCGAATGGCCAGACAGAGCGCGTCAATCAGAATCTGGAGACATATCTGCGTTGTTTTGTGGCGGAGAATCAAGAGGATTGGTGTTCTTTTTTGTCCCTTGCTGAGTTTGCTTTAAATAACCGTCGTCAGGAGTCCTCTGATAAGTCACCATTTTTTGGTGCATATGGGTTTCATCCACAGTTTGGGACTTTCTCGGGAGAGGGGTCTTCTGGTTTACCTGATGAGGACAGATTCTCCTCGTCTTTGTCATCTATTTGGCAAAAGATTCAAGATAATCTAAAGAGCATGAGTGAGAGATATAAGCGTGTGGCTGATAAGAGACGTGTGCTTGGTCCGGACCTGAATGTTGGTGATCTGGTGTGGTTGTCTACCAAGAATATCAAATTGAAGGTTCCCTCCTGGAAGTTGGGTCCTAGGTTTATTGGGCCTTACAAAATCCTGTCTGTCATCAATCCTGTTGCATACCGTCTTGATCTTCCTCAGACTTGGAAGATCCATAATGTTTTTCATAAGTCCTTATTGAAACCTTATGTTCAACCCATTGTACCCTCGCCTTTGCCTCCTCCTCCGATTATGGTTGATGGGAATCTTGAATTTCAGGTATCTAGGATTGTGGATTCTCGTCTTGTCCGCGGTTCTCTTCAGTACCTTGTTCAGTGGGAGGGGTATGGTCCTGAGGAGAGGATGTGGGTCCCAGTGACGGACATTAAGGCCTCTCGTCTCATCAGGGCTTTCCATAGGTCCCATCCTGAGAAGGTGGGTTCTGAGTGTCCGGAGTCCACTCGTAGAGGGAGGGGTACTGTCACAACCAGACAGCTGAGAAGCTCTGACAGAGGCCTTTCAGAACCTCCTCCTTGAATTTCTGTGTTGTGGTATTCAGCTCCTCCTCTCGTCAGCCTCTCTCAGCTGTCATGTGTTAATTGCTTCCCTTTAAATTCTTCCCCAGAAGGCTTTTCTGAGCGGCTTATATTACTTCCTGGAGTGTGTGTGCACGCTGATCTGTCCTCCTGTTTGCTTCAAAGCTAAGTGTACCTTTATCTGTTAATATCTGTTTGCTGGATCCCAGGTGACCCTGACTCCCTCCGTATCTTGTGTAGGGAGCCGGTGGTCGTGTCCCCTCACTATTGTAGGGTGCTCAGGGCTTTATAGTCAAGGTTCGTGGATATGCAAACCTCCACCATTCGGATCTTTGCATAGGCTGAGCAGCCAGGGAAAGTGCCAGGTCTTCTGCAGGGGTCTCCCTTGGTTCCTTAGTTTTTGGATCCAGCGAGTCGTTTATACATGTTGCTTTGCCTTATTTCCTGTACACCGTCCATGACACCAGGTAGCAGGTATATTAGACGCTGTTATCAAAACAGTGTCTAATATACCTGTTAGGGGTTAAAAAAATCACATCTCCAGCCTGCCAGCGAGCGATCGCCGCTGGCAGGCTGGAGATCCACTCTCTTACCTTCCGTTCCTGTGAGCGCGCGCGCCTGTGTGTTAAAAATGCCCGTGGTTAAAAAGGCCTGTTGTCTCTTCCGTGTGGAATAAAATAGGACCCGTCCCCTCCCTGACATGTCTGTTTTTAGTAACTACTTGCATTTCCCATGTAATAACAATTTTGGAGAATTTATTCTAATGATTCGATGTTGTAGTTTATAAATGAATTGCCAGCAATCTGCAATAAAGGTTCAGATGGGTGTCACCAGTTGGGGTGTGTCCCTGCACAGTCTGACATTATCCAATCAGTACTGACAGCGTGAGACTGTGCAGGAACTTAATGTCCGTCAAGTCAAGTCATTCCTGATAAATAGACCATAAGGCCATCAGCTAAATAGGAACCAAGGTTACATGTATAAAACACAAAAATGTAAAGCGTTAGTAATAGAAAGAGGAAATAAGCAAGAACAAACAAAAGAAAAAAAACAGTTCTCGAATAGTCACTTCGCTTAGGAATGGGTTTGCACGATCTGAAGGCTCTTGCAATTTTCTCCAGATACTTCATGCCACCTCCTTGAAGGTCGACCAACAGAGGTCCAGCATCTGACTGGTCTCCGGGGGGAGAGGTGGATGAACAGGTACATCTTCCACTTGAATTCTATCTTCTTCCAGGATGAGATGACCTTCTTCCCGAGAATAAATAGAAAGAAAGCATTGTGCAACATGCCGCTCCAGGGCTGATCAGGTCCCAGTGTTAGGAATGCCGAGTGGTGATGTGGCCTGAATAATAGTTTGTGTATCACACGGTGCTCCTACCTGGATACCGTTGCTCCCCAGGGTTAGTTGTAGTTGGTGGAGAATAAGTCGAGTCCAGACTTGGTAAAGTTCTACTTGAATAAACTTGCATCCAGATAATTCTTGATCTTTCTCTTGGCTCCAGCAGGTTTTGGGAGGGACTGGCAGGTGAACTTGAATACTTAGCTTTATCTCCTTGCTTTGCTAATCTTTGGCTTCAGAGACTTTATGGCAGTTCTGGTACATTTGCGTGGGGTGTCTTTGGCTGTTGACCCCTCGCAATACTCAGTCCATGAACTGCAAGAAGTCATTGTGCTCTAAAAGCTGCTTCCCAGGGCTCCTACTGGGAAGAGGGGGGGGGGGGGGGGCGCTCCTATCACTGCGCCATGTTGTCTCCTCTCCTTCCAACTATCAACAATTTATAGCTTCCTGCAACCCCTCCCTTGGTAGGAAACAAGACTAGCCCACTTCTTGTACACAGGTCCGTACCGCCGCACTGCAAAAGATAGAACATGTGCTATCTTTTGCCACATCTTGCAGATTGTAGACATATTGAAGTCAATAGGTCCGCACTGCGATGTGGACGGATGCAAGTTGGCAGTCCGCAACACAGGCACGGAGGTCCCATGATCGTGTGCATGAGGCCTACAGTGCATCTCCACTCAAGTAGGACAGTATCTAATAAATCCTGACTTTGCTGTAGTGCAAATGGCAAAATATGACAACGTAAAAGTAACACACATTTTAGCTGGTGGGTAATAAGGCTCTTCGGGTATGACCACACTTTATGGTCGTGTTGCGGTCCAGCCGCGTGGTATTAAAAGTGCTGTGCAGCCATTAACAATGCAGACGGACTAAACAATGGGGTCTTCATCAGATCAATTGGTCTTTCTCTGTACAGCCTTGAGATTCTCCAGTAGCAGGCTCTGTATTTTTAGTGTTTCCTGTCAGGCAGCTCAGCTGATGGCTCTTTATCTCTGAACTTAGAAACACTCTATAAAATAAGTGTCTATGTCCAGGGGTGCACCTAGCCTTTCCGCTGCCTGAGGCGAACACTGATACAGCACCCCTCCCCCCCATGCCAATTTCTTAACCTAACCCCTTCCCTTCAGCCCATGGCCCTTCGGTTGCCCACCTCTTGCCCCTACCCGGTGCTGCCTGAGGCGATCACCTCACCTGGCCTCATTGGTGGCGCACCCGTGTCTATGTCCTTTTAGTCATTTAGAGATGTGGGGTCATTTATCAAACTGGTGTACAGTAGAACTGGCTTAGTTGCCCATAGCAACCAATCCGATTCCACCTTTCATTTTCCAAAGGAGCTGTCCAAAATGAAAGGTGGAATCTTATTGGTTGCTATGGGCAACTAAGCCGGTTCTACTTTATACCAGTTTGATAAATGACCCCCAAGGTTTATTAAATGAAAAAGTAAAAGTAGGATTCACACAGCTAGACAATTAACCCTTTGTGACAGAACTGCTGGATATTTGTAATAAAACCAATTGGAAAAATAATTTTTATCCCAAAAAATTGCTCCCACAGGTGTACAAAGCCTTTAAATGGATTATCCAAGATCTATAATGCCCCCATATGCAGAGATTGTACTTACCTCGCTCCCGCGTCGCTTCTGATCCCGGGGTGGCCGCTGCTGCATCTCCCCATCGCGTGGATCAACACATTCGGCCACGCCATTTATGAAGCCATATTCCTATCAGACTGATAACACTTTAGCTGATCATGAGATCAGCAGATAACAGCTACACATGAGCTGTCAACCGACAGGATTCAAAGAAAACAGAAAGTGACAGCTTCCAAATAGATTGATTTTTTTAACCCTTGCGTTTCAGAAATGGCTGAATGTTTTAAATAAAGACCAATTAAAATATGATTTTTAACCCAAAATTAGAAAAAATTCAATCATAAAAAAAAATGTCCCCGAAGATGTCCATAATCTTTAAAGTCAATAGCGTAAAAGTCATATGCGAATTGCGACACAAAATCGATCAAGTCTGAATTTTGTGTCGCGGTAGTCGCATCTCACGTCACATGGCTTCCATGTTGCGCAACGCATACGCATATCACTGTGTAGCTCCGCCCTAAAGCCTGTCTTGGGAAACCGATGGGCACGTGTGGTCTGCGGTGCTGCGGGATCCGTATTAGCAAAATGGAGGTAAAACAATGAAAAATAAATGACTATAAAGAAGACGTGACAAGTCCGCGGTGACTATAATACCGCCTTATCTCATGTGGAGCCTTTTAGTAGCAGTGGAGTTTATCCCGAGGGATCTCTGAAGAGGAGCATAATGGCCTAACTCAGCAGAGGCACGATACGAGCGCTCACCATTGCCAAAAATTATATTAAAACTGGCAGCAGTCATTCCGTCTATTCACAAGCAATTAAATAAGCTCGGTTCGTTTCCCTTTTTGTCCTCGGGGCTGTGATACATTGCTTGAGAGCCTTGTTTTCCCACCATAGAAAGTGACACTATAGGACAGGGATGCTGAACCTGCGGACCTGCAGCTGTTTCAAAACTAAAACTCCCAGTGTGCCCCAATAGCTGTAGGCTGTCCAGGCATGCTGGAAATTGTAGTTTTGCAACAGCTGGAGGGCCGCACTAGGGCATTCCTGCTATAGGTCATTAGTCTTTAACTGGTGTGGATCTGACTACTAAGACCCCTACAATAGTTATACTGAAAGGGCAGGTAAAGCACGATCAACCTTATTAAATTGTGCATTCCATCTGGTAGGGTTGATCCTGCTGATTAAAATGATACACGTCTTGTGAAAATTGATTATGGCATTACCTGAGAGAAAAGACTTTTATTCATTGCATGCCAGGGCTTTAGTGAGGAGTTTGGCCTGTGTCGAGGAGCTGAGGTGCACTAAGGCGCTAGGCCCCACCCCTTGGTGCACCGAAGCCCTCATTTTGCGTAATAAATAAAAGTCATTTTTTTCTGGTACGCCGCAAACGATTTTCACAAGACAGGTATCATTTTAATAAGCAGGATCAACCCTATCAGAAAGTAGGTCTGGTTTTATAGGGTTGATCCTGCTGGTGGGTGCTCTTGAAGCTTTATCCGCAACATGGCACCTTTTAACTTATGGTCCGTGGTAGCAGAATCCATAACGGAATTCTTAGATAACCCGAACCTTGTATGCTGAACTCGAAACCACGCTCATCCCTAACTATACCAAAAACTGCCACTACACAAGTTGTGCTTGCTATACTATGAAGAGGCTGCAGCACCGCTACCTCTTCAAACAGCTGATCGGCAGAGTTGCTGAACACCCACCGATCAGATACTGTATTCATGAACTATTCTCAGGAAAGGTGTTGGGGCAAAAACCCCAATGCTCGATGAGTAGTGATTCCAAATTAGAAAAATGTGTGTGCACTCGGAGAGAATAACTGATACACACGTGCAATGCTATGTACCAAGTTTCTCTCTAAACTTTATTGAAAGAAAGCACATTTCTGGATCATTTCCAACTGAAGACGTAGTTAAACATTTACATCATTAACTCATTAAAACCACAATCTGAAATGAGCATCTCTTGGCTATACGCCCGAAGCGTCTCCCTAAGTGTGGGTGTTAATCAGACCAGGTGCTGGGGGCTAGGAGTGACCTTGAGGTTATAGCAACCTTAGCAAAAAAGTTCATAGTTTATAACATAAAATGGCAGTAGTAAGCACAAGATGGAATCTGAAGGCACAACATGGAGTCAACCCTCACAATTCCCCCATTTTGAGATATTCACTCATCACAGGTGACAGATACACATACTTTAGCCGGACATTCCCCTTGCTGCTGGTTTTCCAGATTCTGCATATCTGTACCTGTATGAGGGATAATCTCAACCCGTTTTCATAATCTCTCCTGTTTCCATTCCTGTTACACATTTTGTTTAAATCCATCAATATAAGCTTGATAACAATATAAATAAGTGCAACAACCAATGAAATCTGAATTATCCCTTGTACTATGCCCATACTCGAACAGTTCTATTTTTCAGGGCAGTAATATTGGCTTGCCACCAGGGGGCCTCAACCCACCCTGTGATAGGGAGGGGAATTGCTGTAGAATTGAGGTTAAGGCTATCACCTTCTGATCGAGAAGAAGTCTTTGCAGTTCATGTTAACTCATTCTGACCACGGTACCGGAATGGGCAGATAAGGCATAGTCTTTGAACTCAAAGGACTGTGAGTACAGATCCAACAGTTTTTTATAATTGTCCGCATCTGTCATGTTTTTCAACATAACCTGTTAATCAACATAACCTGATAATACCTAATAAGGGCATTGTCCCAGTCACTTTTCAGGTTCACATGTAGACCTTGAATGCTCAGAGCCAGGGTTAGCAATGCAAGAATCCTCATCCTCAGGGTTAGACACTTTCTTACAGTGTGAGGTGTGAATCCAGTTAGGCTTTCCTTCCACCTTTACAGAGGTTGTAGTTTTCAACAGGACTTGGAAGGGACCATCAAATCTAGGCTCAAAGGTCTTTCTCACATGCCTCTTTATCACCACCCAATCTCCAGGCTCAAAACTGTGCGTGCCTTCTACTGGGATGGAAGCAAACACTTGTTTATGAGTGTAATCTAGTCTTTCAGTAAGGGCCTTTATGTAGCTGACCATACTATCAGCCTGTAACTGCAGTCCTAGCCTTGGGGCTCTGCCAAACAATACCTCATATGGGGATAACCCTGACTTCTTGTTTGGAGTGGTTCTTATGGAATATAAGGCTAGAAGCAAACACTCTGTCCAGGACCTCTGGGTCTCCTGCATGACCTTCTGTATTTTCAGTTTCAATGTGCCATTCAGGCGCTCAACTCGGCCACAGCTGGGGATGGTAAGCTATATGGAAGGCTTGGGTCACCCCCTAATGCTTGCATAACCTCTCTCATCACTTCACCTGTAAAGTGGGAACCTGTGTCTGACTCAATAACTTCAGAAACACCATACCTGTATATCGGTTCACTGACCAGTTTCTTTGCAGTGTTCTTGGCACTGACTTTGGCTATTGGGAAGGCTTCCGGCCAACCTGAAAATAGATCAACACACACAAGAACCAACTCATACACTCCTACCTTTGGTAGTTGTATGTAGTCTAACTGCAGTCTTCACCACTTGGCCGGGGTTGTTCAATGCACAGACCATACATCCTTGTACAAATCGAGCGGCTACTGCAGAAATCCCTGGAGCAATCCACCCTTCATTTACCACACTGACCATGGCACCTTTCGACAGGTGTGTGGGCCCATGGGCCTCCTGAGCCATAGCTGGGTACAGAGGACGTGGTAGACAAATTCTGTCTTTGTTTCTCCATAGTCCTTGGTCATCTGGCCCAGCCCCTTGTATAGTCCATAGTTCTTTTCTTCAGGTGGGGCTTGCTCAGACAATTTGATCAGAGTGTCTTTGGATATATCCACAGCTTTAAAGGCTTTTACCGGGGTGGCATCAACACTCAGTGGCCTTTTGCCTCTGCCGTGGAACACCTTGTGTGGGCCTTTACCTTTACAATAGCAACTTCTTCTGGCAACAGTAAAGAGTTCATTAGTTCAAGCACAGAATCTTTATTCTTAAATGGGCTGGCCTGCTGATGTCAAAAAGTCTCTGGCCTGCCAAATTGGTCCATAATCATGTGCAATACCAAAGGCATACATGGAATACGTGTAGATGTTCACCTTCTTTCCTTTGGCCATTTTACACACCTCAGTGAGTGCCTTCAACTCTGCCTCCTGCGCAGACATGTGCGGAGGGAGTGGTTCAGCAATGGCTACCTTATGGTGTGTGACCACTGCATATCCAGTGAGGAACCGGCCATCCTCTCCCATAAACCTGCTTCCATCTACAAAATACTCAACATCAGGTTTATCAAGAGGCTTTTTATGCACATGAGAAAATCCAGAAGTTTCTTGTTGCATCAACTGTATACAATCATGAGGATAATTTTCAGCTAAATCAGACAAAAGGTTACCTGTGCTACCCTCCCCCATTTCTGAATCTGTGATTGGTAACAAAGTAGCAGGATTCAGAGTAGTACATCTTTTGAAAAAAATATGGTCTGGCATGAGGAGGGCACATTGGAGTCTGAGTTGTCTAGCCACAGAAATATGTTTTGGTTGCAACTGTGTGAGAATGCCCTGTATGTCATGGGAGGTTTGCACAATCACCGGGTAGTCCAACACTACTTCTGAGGCTTTTTCAATCATTACCTGCACTGCCGTGACTGCCCTGATGCAGGAGGGGGCACCCCGAGCAAAAGGATCTAATCTGGCTGAGAAGTATGCCACTGAGCGTTGACGTTCACCATGCTTCTAAGTAAGCACAGCAGTATGGTGACCCTGCATTTCTGAACAGAACAGGTTAAATTCCTCATCATGATTTGGAATACCGAGGGCTGGAGAAAAGCATCAATTTGACAGGCCATTGCTCTCTCCTAGGCATGACTGAGGGAGGGGGGGGGGGGGGGTGGTACTGCTTTACTTGAGGGGGCTGACATCCTGACTTAACCTCTTAAGGACATATAGCGTTTCCAGGTGGTTTGGGCGGGATGCCTTCCTTAGGCATCGGGGCTGCCTTTCGGTGAAGAGCCTGTGAGATCCAGCCCCCTGGATCTCACAGGCAGGAAGCTGCATGAGTAATACACACTGTATTACTCATACAGCCAATGCATTCCAATACAGAAGTATTGGAATGCATTGTAAAGGGGATCAGACCCCCAAAAGTTGAAGTCCCAAAGTGGGACAAATAATAAAGTGAAAAAAAAGTTTCAAAAATAAAGTTTCCCCCCTCAAAAATTAAAAGTTTCAAGTAAAAAAAACAACTGAAAAACATCATTTTCCCCAAATAAAGTAAAAAAGTAGGGAAAAGACATATTAGGTATCGCCGCGTCTGTATCGACCGGCTCTATAAACATATCACATGACCTAACCCCTCAGATGAACACTGTAAAAAATTAAAACTATAAACCATTTTTCTATCACCTTACATCACTAAAAGTACAACAGCAAGCGATCAAAAAGGCGTATGCCCACCAAAATAGTACCAATCTAACCGTCACCTCATCCCGCAACAAATAAGCCCCTACCTAAGACAATCGCCCAAAAAATATTAAAATTATGGCTCAGAATATGAAGACACTAAAACATCATTTTTTTTGTCTTAAAAAAGCTGTTATTGTGTAAAACTTAAGTAAATAAAAAAAGTATACATATTAGGTATCGCCGTGTCCGTAATAACCTGATCTATAAAAATATCACATGACCTAACCCTTTAGATGAACGCCGTAAAAAAACTAAAAAAAACTGTGTAAAAAAAGCAATTTTTGTCACCTTACATCACAAAAAGTGTAATAGCAAACGATCAAAAAGTCATATGCACCGCAAAATAGTGCCAATCAAACCATCATCTCATAACGAAAAAAATGAGCCCCCACACAAGTCAGTCGCCCAAAAAATATATAAAACTATGGCTTTCAGAATGTGAAGACACTAAAGAATCATAAAAAAAAAATGCTTTGTTATGTAAAACGGAAACAACCCGTGACAACCTGCTCTATAAAAATACCACATGATCTAACCAGTCAGATGAATGTTGTAAATAACAAAAAATAAAAACAGTGCCAAAACAGCTATTGTTTGTTATCTTGCCTCACAAAAAGTGTAATATAGAGCAACCAAAAATCATATGTACCCTAAAATAGTACCAACAAAACTGCCACCCTATCCCATAGTTTCTAAAATGGGGTCACTTTTTTGGAGTTTCTTCTCTAGGGGTGCATCAGGGGGGCTTCAAATGGGACATTGTGTAAAAAAAAAACAGTCCAACAAAATCTGCCTTTCAAAAACCGTATGTCATTCCTTTCCTTTTGCGCCCTGCCGTGTGCCCGTACAGCAGTTTATGACCACATATGGGGTGTTTCTGTAAACTACAGAATCAGAGCCATAAATATTGAGTTTTGTTTGGCTGTTAACCCTTGCTTTGTAACTGGAAAAAAATTATTAAAATGGAAAATCTGCCAAAAAAGTGAAATTTTATCTCTATTTTCTATTAATTCTTGTGGAACACCTAAAGGGTTAACAAAGTTTGTAAAATCAGTTTTGAATACCTTGAGGGGTGTAGTTTCTAGGGTTATTTTTGGGTGGTTTCTATTATGTAAGCCTCACAAAGCGACTTTAGACCTGGTCCTTAAAAAGTGGGTTTTTGAAAATTTCTGAAAAGTTTCAAGATTTGCTTCTAAACCTCTAAGCCTTGTAACGGCCCCAAAAAATAAAATGTCATTCCCAAAATGATCCTAACATGAAGTAGGCATACGGGGAATGTAAAGTAATAACTATTTTTGTAGGTATTACTATGTATTATAGAAGTAGAAAAATTGAAACTTGGAAATTTGCTAAAATTTCCAAAATTATAAAAAATTAATTTTTTTACTCCATTTTACCAGTGTCATGAAGTTCAATATATGATGAAAAAACTATCTCAGAATGGCTTGGATAAGTCAAAGCGTTTTAAAGTTATCACCACATAAAGTGACACTGGTCAGATTTGCCAAAAATGGCCTGTCCTTAAAGGGCTTCTGTCACCCCCCCAAAAGTTTTTAAGTTTTTTTTAGGCTAATTAAAATCCTTATACTGCGATTTTTCAATATATAGTGCTCTTACCCTTTTCTGTTGGCTAGTTTCTTTAAAAACTGCACTTTTATAATATGTAAATTACCTGGCTACCTCCTTTAAAAAAAAACGCCCCCTCCTCCTGCTAATTGACAAGGCCAGCGAGTGCTCCCCTCCCCCGGACAGTGCTCTGTCTGCAATTCAAATCCCGCGCCTGCACCTCATTCGGCGCAGGCGCTCTGAGAGAAGGACGCTCGCTTCCTCAACACTTCCTCAGTGCGCCTGCGCCGATGAAGTCTTCTCTTTCGGGTTTAGAGGAGCTCCCTCTAGTGGTGACTCCAGGTGGCCAGTATGTTATCTATTAAATCGTCATAATAGAAGTCTATGACCTGCATAATAGATCCGTCCCGTTTCAGTCATGCAGGAGAGGACTTCCCTGCATAACGTCAACAGAACGGATTCGTTTCGCAGCCCATAGACTTCTATTATGATGGAATGCCTCTAAAGGCATTCCGTTATGCATTCAGTCATAGAATTGTGTTATGGTCCGTGGTACCCGAATCCATAATGCAATTCACCTTTTACCAGTAAATGAAGCATGAACGAATTTCAAAATATGAAAATGTAAAATAAATAAATAAAAAGAAATCATATAATATCACTCAATATAAAAAAAATATTCAACATCTCACAAAAGACAAGCCCTCAAATAGCTACGTAAACGTAAAATTAAAATCATAAAATATTAATTAATTTAAAAAATTATTAAACATCTACGTAAATATAAAATGAAAAAAATTCCTGTGGTCCTGAAAAGGGTTGTGGGGTGGAGGGGATACATTTTAATTGAAACGGGCCAGAATGGGTAAAAAATACCAAACAAAAATATCAATACTCACTTCACCGATTCCCTGCTGCTGCTGCCGTTTTGACTCTGCTCCAGTCCGTGCTACTCTCCACTTCCTGTTCCTGCCTCAAAGCACAGGAAATGACTGACGATGCCTGCTTAGCCAATCACTTGGCACAATGGTGATCCATCTCAGCCAGTGATTGGCTATGTGGGCGTTTTCAGCCAAATTCTGTGCTGGACTCTTGTCTTTTTGATGCAAAATTCCAAATCCCCTGCATAGACCTAAAATTTTAAAGTAACTTCTTAATAGCAGGTGGAGCGGCATTTTTCTGATACTGAGCTCCAAATTTCCTGCATGGGCAAAAATTTAAAAGAGGGAGCAACATACTGCTTATATGCTGTATTGTGTTTGCAGTGAGCTCCCTCTAGTGGTGACTCCAGGTGGCCAGTATGTTATCTATTAAATCGGTGCAGATTCGGAGCTATGTGTGTATCATAAAAATAAAGTTCCAACTGTTTGAAAAGATTGTGATGCTAGTAGATACAAAATTGCTTGGTTGTAAAGGGGTTAATAAACTTCCGTGTAAGATATGAACTTCCTGTTACAAATTGTTCAGTAGTTCTGGTTTTTACAAGCCAGATCGGTCTCAGCGTTTCTGCCTTGAAGTTCCTGTTTTTTGAGAATGTAGATGTAGGTGGTAACTCGAAAATATAATTACCGTACTGTGTTTAATGCAACATATAAAATGTGCCAATAATGCCTGGTATGATGCAGATCTGTGTGACTGATAGATCACAATGTGACGGTAACCATGCTCAAGAGACATACCGTAATCTATAACTTAAAGGGGGTGTCCAGGAAATTACAAGGGATGGCCTAGCCAATGTCTGAATGGTGGGGGTCCCCACTGATCAGCTGTTCTGCAGTAACTTCGGGCCCCGGAACTGCACAGCTCTGCCCATTGTGTTGCTGGTTACTGCAGCGCTGCTCCCAAAACTTCCCTGGGAAGTCAGTGACCACCATATGGGGGCTCAACCCCAACACCAATTTTGCCTATTTGCGGAAGGAAACCATAGTAACACGGGGAGCACATACAAACTCCATGCAGATTTTGTCCCTGGTGGGATTCAAACTCATGACCCCAGAGCTGTGCTATAACCACTGAGCCACCATGCTGCCCACTGAAGAGAATGGAAGCAGCGCTGTGGCAACCAGCTCCGTCCACAACACAAAACGGAGTGGTAGTTCGGGGGCCGAAGCTGATTGCAGGAGATGCAGAGTGTCGGACCACCACCATTCAGACATGGATGGCCTGTACTGGACAACCCCTTTAAAGGGGTTTTCTGAGATTTTCAGTATCTGATCGGTGGGGGTCTGACACCCAGGACTCTGACCAATCAGCTGTTTGAGAAGGCAGCGGCTCTTGCCGTACCACCACGGCCGTGAATATTTAATGATACTGACTATATAGGACGAGCTCCTAGGATTACAATGTACATGGACCTCTGAGGAAGCTGGTCCAGGAACCAGCGATACGCGTTAGGCTTGAGTGCATGCCTCCTGGATGGGTTTTGTATGCTTTGTGTGTTACCACCGTGATTATGTCTCTATTACAGGACTGAGGGATACAATTTCTGTAGGGATTTTACGGCATATCCGTTTGTGCATTGCTCTACCTGTGGGACATCACCACACATTGATATAATTATTGGCATACTTTTTATTGTACCATCCTTGGGGTCTGCCCCATGTATATGTTGTTGTTTTTAACTTTGATATTTCAATAAATTGCTTATCTTCTTTTGATGTGCGGCCATTGTATGGTATTTCTTTGTCTGGTTGTAACCACGGCCGTGTGATGTCATCTTCATTGGTCACATGGCCCGGACGCAGCTCAGCCCCATAGAAGTGAATGGGGCTGAGCTGTGAATCCGTAAACTGCTGCTATCAAACGTATTGCACTGGGCTTGGTGAGCAAGGAGAAGGCCACGGTGCAATTACGAGTGCCAATGTCTTCTCAAATAGCTGATCGGCAGGGGTCCCGGGAGTCGGACCCCCACCGACCAGATACTGAGGTTAAAACATTTTGGAAATACCCCTTTAAAGTATACTACCGGCCAAAAATGAAGACTTGACCCTGCTAGTCTTTCTCTTGTGTGTCCAACTTCTTGTGCTCGACCTCTCTTGCCTTCAAGGGTGCACCTAGCCTTTCTGCTGCCTGAGGCGAAAACTGAAACTGCGCCTCTCCCCCAAATCCAATTTCTTAACCTAACCCCTTTGCCACAATGAAAGCGCTTATTGCTCATGGCCCTTCCGCTGCCCCGACTTGGTGCTGATCGCCTCACCTGGCCTCATTGGTGGTGCACCCCTGCCGGCCTTCACTGAGTTTCCATAAAATTGCCGATACTTGATACAGACATATCAAAGGTTTTGATCGGTGGGGTCCTGAGTGCTGAGATTCCCACCGACTGCCGACTCCGTACCAAATGTGTAAGGCCTCTTGCACATGACCGTATGGCTTTTTCAGTATTTTGCGTTCCGCAAAAAATACGGATGACGTCTGTGTGCATTCCGTCTTTTGCGGAACGGAACAGCCGGCCCCTGATAGAACAGTGTTATCCTTGTCTGTTATGCAGACAATAATAGGACATGTTCTATCTTTGAATGAAAATGAAAGGCATACGGAGTACCTTCTGGTTTTTTTTGTGGATCCATTGAAATAAATGGTCCCGTATACGGAACGCAAACTGAAAAAAAAAAGAAGCCTAAGGGCGCCTTCACACGTGGCAGAAAATTCAGAAACTAAGGGAAAATAATAGCATTCTTAATACAGAATGCTTAGTAAAACGTGCCTTAAGGGGTTAAAAAATGTAAAAAAATGTACTCACCTCATCCAATTGATCGTGCAGCCGGCATTGTCTTCTTTTAGGACCTGCAATCTTCATTCAGCAGGACCTGCGCTGACGTCACCACGTGGTGAGCGCGATTATGTCATCAAAGGTCCTTTTGCAGGTCCTGAAAGAAGAAGAAAGAAGACGATGCCGGCTGCGCGATCAAGAGGATGAGGTGAGTTTATTTTTTAACCCCTCCAGCGCTATTGTACTAAGCATTCTGTATTCAGAATGCTATTATTTTCCTTTATAACCATGTTATAAGGGAAAATAATACAATCTACAGAACAAACCCAAACTTCAGTGAAGAAGTCCGGGTTCGGGTCTGGGTACCACAATCAGTTTTTTCTCACGCACGTGCAAAACGCATTGCACTCGCGCTGAAAAAACTGACTGCAATTGCGTGCCTACTCGCGCGGGTTTCCCGCAATGCACCCTGAACGCATCCGGCCCTCACCCGCGACGCCCCGTGTGAAGGGGGCCTAAGGGCTTGTTCACACGACAGTATGGCTTTTTCAGTGTTTTGCGGGCCGTTTTTTTTGTTTCAGTAGTGTTTCCGGTTCCATTCCATTTTTCCGTATGGCATATACAGTATACAGTAATTACATAGAAAAAATTGGGCTAGGCATAACATTTTCAATAGAAGGTTCCGCAAAAATGGAACGGATACCGAAGACATACGGAGTACATTCCGTATGGGTTCCGTTTTTTATGTTCTATCTTTGAATGGAACAGAAAAACGGAAACTGAATGCATACGGAGTACATTTAGTTTTTTTTGCAGAACCATTGAAATGAATGGTTCCGTATACGGAACTCAAAAAAAGGACCGTATACGGAACGCAAAAAATGTTTACACGAGCCCTAAGGGTCCATTCACACATCTGTAAGTGTTTTGTGGTCCGCAAATTGCGGATACTGGCCGTGTGCCTATTCTTGTCTGTGATTGCGGGCAAGAATAGGACATGCTCTATCTGTTTTGCGGGGCCGCGGAATGGAACTACGGATGCGGTCAGCACACGGTGTGCTGTCCGCATCTTTTGCGGCCCCATTGAAATGAATGGGACCGCACCTGTTCCGCAATCTGCCGCGTGTGAAGGCACCCTTAGGCTAGTAGCACTTTTATATCCGGGAGACTGTTCCGGCCGGCTGATTTCTCTGCATTCCAACATTGCTGGAAGCTACCGCATTGCCATCCATTCACTGTAATGGGGAACGGTGAAGATTCGGCCGCACCCTGGCAAATACGCCGATAATCGGCCGGACGAAAACTGCTGCATACATTATAGTGAATGGGGCCGGAGGGTGTCAGGTAGCGTCTGGCAGTAGCGGATCTAGACATCCTGTCGGAGATGTCTAACGCTGGGTTCAGACCTGAGCGTTCTGAAAGGAGCGCTCTGTATGCGCGATTGTACCGGCGTTTGCAATCGCGCATACAGAGACAAGCGAACGCCCATTGTCGCGCGTTCCCGAAAGTCTATGTACGGGAACGCGCGACAAGACACCCCAAAGAAGCTCCTGTACTTCTTGGGGCGTCGGGCGTTTTACAGCGCGATCATACGCGCTGTAAAACGCCCAGGTGAGAACCATGCCGATAGGGAAGCATTGGTTTCTCCTTGTTGAGCGTAGGAACGCGCTGTAAAACGCTCAGGTGTAAACCCAGCCTTAGGCTACTTTCACATCTGCGGTTTCCTTTCCAGTATTGAGATCTGTCATAGGATCTCAAAACCGGAGGAAAACGCTTCGGTTTTGTCCCCATTCATTGGCAAAGGGGACAAAACGGAACGGAGTGCACCAAAATGCGTTCCGTTCCCATGACGCACACGAAAGAGCGAGTACATAATGGGATATGGAGCAAGACGGATCTGGCATGAAACACAATGTAAGTCAATGGTGCCAGATCTATTTTCTCGGACACAAAAGAAAATGGACCTGGCGACCATTGACTTACAATAAGTGCCGGATCCTTCTTGGTCATTTTAAAGATAATACAACCGGATGTGTTCATAATGAATGCCGCCGGTTGCATTATCCTAAGGCCTCCTGCACACGACCATTCAGTTTTTTTTGTGGTCCGCAAAAAACGGAAGCCGCCCGTGTGCCTTCTGCAATTTGCGAAACGGAACGGGCAGCCCATTGTAGAAATGCCTATTCTTGTCCCCAAAACGGACAAGAATAGGACATGTTATATTTTTATTGCGGGGCCACGGAACGGAGGAAAGGATGCGGACAGCACACGGAGTGCTGTCCGCATCTTTTGCGGCCCTATTGAAGTGAATGGGTCCGCACCCGAACCGCAAAAACTGCAGCTCGGATACGGACCCGAAAAACAGTCGTGTGCAGGAGGCCTAATGGAAGCGTTTTTGCCGATCCATGACGGATCCTTCAAAAACGGAGATGTGAAACTAGCCTTACATGCTGTGGATTTGCTCCAGGTTTAACCCTTTGCATTGCGAAGGGTAAAATCTGCACAAACATTTGACATGCTATTTCAAAATCGGCACCAGAGACCGATTTCCACGCCGTCCATATGAGATTTTGAAAACCTCCTGAACTCTGCACAAAAATCCGCATGTAATAAGCACCGTGCGCGTGCGGCCTAAAAGGTGCAAAGAACAGGATGCTTTGACCCTGCATAACACCTATATGTAGCAGAGCTGAGTTGGTCATTTGGAGCAACCATTTGTGTTTTCACCTCGTGCTCTCTGGGGTTTTGCATGGGACTGCAGGATAATTAACCTCCTCCAGAACATATTGAGGAAGGCATTAACCGTATAAGTCGTCTTTCACGATCCCGGGAAGCTGTTTGGACGCAGTGCCGGGATTTAATGCTGTTTTTTGGCTCCGGTTTCACCGCCCTCTGGGGCTTCCCATTTCTCCGTGTTCATCACTATTTACATGTTAACGATCTGTGCTGACAAACCGCTTCTGTGTAGGGCATGACACTACCTGGCTGGGATGTTTAGTGTGATAATGTATACAAGTGCTCCCTCGGGGCCTTTGGCACGGAAATACACTGCGTCGAGTTAACCCGTTGGCCATGTTCAGAAGCGGCAGATTTTTGGTGTGGATTAAGCATCACAAATCCGCAGCAATTTACGGTACAATACAAGTGTAATGCGGTAATGTCTGCAGCGTCCGTAAAAGTTAAAGGGGTATTTCAACCATAGATATGATGCCTCCCGTAACTCACAGGGGAGCATAAAGTCTGGTCTCATACACCCCTCTAAGGCCTCATGCACACCACCATATTTTTGGTCCAAATCTTTTTGTGGATTGCATGTGGAACCATTTATTTCTATGCGCAAACTATAGAACATGTCCTATTCTTGTCCATTTTGGCTCATAAGTGTGAATTGGGCCCTTGGGCTCACGCACACGGCCGTAGTTTTGATCCGCATCCGATTTGTATTTTTTGCAGATCAGATGGAGATCCATTCATCTCAATGGGATAGCACGCCGCTTCCGCGGCCCGGCAATTTTTTTTTTTAACATATCCTATTCTTGTCCATTTTGCGGACAAGGATAGGACATTTCTGCAGATGAAAAAAAATGGCAGCAGGCTCTCGACTGGTATCCACGATTTGCGGACCGAAAAACGGAGACGGCCGTGTGCAGGAACCCTTATATAAATATTCTGATGTGATAATTTGATAAGCTGGACATGACTAATTGGTTCACAACTCTGGGACAAGTGGGTTTCGGTGAGGTGATCGGCTGTGACATCAAGTCAGCTGTGGACAGAAAAATGGTCTCGTCAGCTTATGACAGAAGCACCTTTGTGATGTCACCGCTGATTACCTGACGGAAGCACATTTGTGATGTCACCGCTGATTACCTGACGGAAGCACATTTGTGATGTCACCGCTGATTACCTGACGGAAGCACATTTGTGATGTCACCGCTGATTACCTGACGGAAGCACTTTTGTGATGTCACCGCTGATTACCTGACGGAAACAACTTTGTGATGTCACACTGATTACCTGACGGAAGCACATTTGTGATGTCACACTGATTACCTGACGGAAGCACATTTGTGATGTCACCGCTGATTACCTGACGGAAGCACTTTTGTGATGTCACACTGATTACCTGACAGAAGCACATTTGTGATGTCACCGCTGATTACCTGATGGAAGCACCTTTGTGATGTCACCGCTGATTACCTGACGGAAGCACCTTTGTGATGTCACCGCTGATTACCTGATGGAAGCACTTTTGTGATGTCACCGCTGATTACCTGACGGAAGCCCATTTGTGATGTCACCGCTGATTACCTGACAGAAGCACATTTGTGATGTCAGCGCTGATTACCTGACGGAAGCACATTTGTGATGTCACACTGATTACCTGACGGAAGCACCTTTGTGATGTCACCGCTGATTACCTGATGGAAGCACATTTCTGACATCACAGCAGCTAGCGTGACGTCACAATAGTTTACCTGATACCCAGTAGTGATAGGAATACATGTATGACATCACAGCAGCTAGCGTGATGTCACAATAGTTTACCTGATACCCAGTAGTGATGTCACAGCAGATTACTGGATAGGAATACGTGTATGACATCACAGGAGCTCACTTGATGGAGACACAGTTGTGATGTCACGGCATCTCACCTGACTGAAACCCGCGTGTCCCACTATCCAATGATCATACCGCAAACGTCTGTAACTAGAATACCTCTTTAAAGCTGCATTAGACTCACTGGGTTCAGAACATCAACGTGGAAGGACACCAACCCCATGGGTGCCATTTTGTGTCTCATATATCATCATTCCCCTCTGTCATCATGGGAGTGAACGTGAAGGCAGCATATCTGGAAAACGTTATGGTTGTTTCTGCTTATTCTTTTACGTTTCGTTCACTACTTCTGTTATGGATGATTTTTCGTTCTGTAGTAACATCCCCTCCCTCCGCATCCCATGGCTGGGGCAGACACCATTGACAGGGCCCTGACGGTCCCCATAGCCGTGCCCGGAGCAACCAGTGCACACCCAGTTGCAGTAGACATTCTTGATGATGGGGATTGCATTGATAAATTGCGTTAAAAAAATCCCATAGCGAGCGACTTTATAAAATAAATACAGAAGAGCCATGCAAAGCCTCGAGCTCGTGTTTGAATACCGCAAGGCTGTGTAAAGCCTGAGCTGTTACTGTGATTATGCAAAATTATGGAAATGAAGCAACTCTTTAACAACCTTTCTGTGTGTAATGGCTAAAGCCGAGGAGCCCTTAAAGGGGTACGCCAGCATATCAACTGCACAGGTGAGAAGGGTCTGATCGACAGGGGTCCCAACGTTCCTTGCAGGAGTTTTCTTTATCATTACATTAAATACAAATATAACACTTATTTTTAAAGGGGTTCTCCGCTTTGGATTACTTATTCAGTCTTAGAAGGGTCCCCCAAAAATAAGCTGGTCCCAGGGTATAGTACAGGGATTGCTTATTATCAGATGTAATCTGCACGAGAAATTGGCAGCGGGTGTTCAGATTCAAGTGCTAAGAGATGAGGGTCCTGAATGAACTCTATTAGAGTATAAAATATATATATATAGACAACCCCTTTAAGAGATGAGGATACTGAATGGGCTTTAATTAAAGAGTATTTAAAAACACCAGACAATCCCTTTAATAAATGAGGTTCCTGAATAGGCTGTAATTAGGGTATTTAAAAATACCAGACAAACCGTTTAAAGGGGCTTTCCAACAGTTTTTTTTACTGATGACCTATGCTCTGAACATCATCAGTATCTGGTCGGTGGGGGTTCGACACACGGGACCCCCGCCAATCAGCTGTTTGAGAAGGCAGCGGCACTCACAGTAGCGTCACAGCCTTCTCCCTGCTCACCAAGCACAGCGCCGTCCATTGTATAGTGGCTGTGATTGGTATCACAGCTCGGCCCCATTCGCTTCTATGGGACTGAGCTGCTCCTGGGCCACGTGACCGATGAACGTGACATCACGCGGCCTAGGAAAAGCGCGATAAGGTAGCGGCGCTACTGCCTTCTCAAACAGCTGGTTGGCGGGGGTCCCAGGTGTCGGACCCCCACCGATCAGATACTGATGAATTATCCAGAGGATAGGTCATCAGTAAAAAACTGTCTGAAAACCACTTCAAGAGTTGGGGGTCCTGAATAAGCGCAAATTAGGGTGTTCAAAAATACAAGACAACCCCTTTAAGAGATAAGGATCCTGAGTGGGCTGTAATTCTAGGCTATTTAAAAATACAATCCCTATAATGTCATTTTAAGCCAGGCTTTATTTATATACACCCCTGTTATGACAGAACCTGCTGCCGAATGAAGCTTCGATGGTGATTTGAATATTATGCCTTTTACCAACCTTCATTAGGCTACTTTCACACTAGCATTTTTTGCGGATCTGTCATGGATCTTCAAAAACGCTTCCGTTACAATAATACAACCGCATGCATCCGTCATGAACGGATCCGGTTGTATTATGTCTTATATAGCCATGACGGATCCGTCATGAACTCCATTGAAAGTCAATGGGGGACTGATCTGTTTTCTGTTGTGTCAAAGAAAACGGATCCGTCCCCATTGACTTACATTGTGTGTCAGGACGGATCCGTTTTCTTTGACACAACAGAAAACAGATCAGTCCCCCATTGACTTTCAGTGGTGTTCATGACAGATCCGTCATGGCACCGCACCACATGGCGGACAGAAAAACGCTGCAGGCAGCGTTTTGATGTCCGCCTCCACAGTCATTATCCTGAATTTCAAGTATTTAATTCTTCTTTTAAGGCCTCATGCACACGACCGTTGTGTGCATCCGTGGCCGTTGTGCCGTTTTTTTTCGCGGACCCGTTGAAAAATCGGAAAATGCACCGTTTTGCAGCCGCATCCGTGATCCGTGTTTCCTGGCCGTGAAAAAAATATGACCTGTCCTATTTTTTTCACGGCCAACGGTTCACGGACCCATTCAAGTCAATGGGTTCGTGAAAAATCACGGATGCACACAAGATTGTCATCCGTGTCCGTGATCCGTGTCCGTTTTTTCCTATCATTTCAAAGGCAAACTTGACTTAGATTTTTTTTTTCATTTTTCATGTCCGTGGAACCTCCAAAAATCAAGGAAGACCCACGGAAGAAAAAACGGACACGGATCGCGGACCGCAAAAAAACGTTCGTGTGCATGAGGCCTCATTGTGTTTTACATTCCTGTTTATTTAAATGTTCAGTTTTGTTTTATTTTTGATTTCCATCTATTATTTACAAATACATATATTTCATATGCTGCCATCACGTGGCCACTGACAAAGCGAACCCTAAGGCTGAGTTCACACGGGCGAGATTTCCGCGCGGGTGCAATGTGGGAGGTGAACGTATTGCACCCGCACTGAATTCGGCACCATTCATTTCAATAGGGCTGTGCACATGAGCGTTTTTTTTCACGCATCACTTCTGCAATGCTTTAAAATCGCAGCATGTTCTATATTCTGCGTTTGTAACGCAGGACAGGCCCCATAGAAATGAATGGGGATGCGTTAATAACGCATTGCATCCGCAAGCAAGTGCGGGTGCGATGCGTTTTTCACTGATGGTTGCTAGGAGATGTTGTTTGTAAACGCATCCTGAGCCAATCCGTCACGCCCGTGTGAACCCAGCCTAAGGCTACGTGCACACAGGTACAGGTTTACAAACAGAAAATTGACACAGATTTTCGTGTGGATTTCTGTCCGCACAAAAGAAAAGAAAAACGTGTGTTACTGGAGGATTTCTGGGCGGATTTGCCGCAGATCTCGCCCTTTAATTGCAAATGGTGAAATCTACACAACAAAACTGCAAGAACAGTTGACATGCTGTAGATTTCAATATCTGCAAGAAAAAAAAAAAAAGCAAAGTGTATGTGAGATTTGTCTGACCCCGGGATGCTCAACCTGCGGCCCTCCCACCATGCCGTTCTGTAGGCTGATAGCTGTAGGCTGTCTGGGAATGATGGGAGTTGTAGTTTAGCAACATCTGGAGGGCCGCAGGTTGAGCATGCCTGGACTAACCTCAAACACTTTGCTGGTCCTGTATTAGGCCTCAGCACACGGCTTGGTCCGCAAAACACGCATGCTGCCATTTTTTTTTAACCACCTCCGGACCGCCTAACGCAGATGTGCGGTCCGGAGGCGGCAGCCCTGCGCACGACGACGCATATACGCGTCATCTCGCGAGGGCCGGGATTTCCTGTGAACGCGCGCACACAGGCGCGCGCGCTCACAGGAACAGAAGGTAAGCGAGTGGATCTCCAGCATGCCAGCGGCGATCGCTCGCTGGCAGGCTGGAGATCCGAATTTTTTAACCCCTAACAGGTATATTAGACGCTGTTTTGATAACAGCGTCTAATATACCTCCTACCTGGTCCTCTGGTGGTCCCTTTTGTTAGGATCGACCACCAGAGGACACAGGTAGGTCAGTAAAGTCGCACCAAACACTACACTACACTACACCCCCCCCCCGTCACTTATTAACCCTTTATGAACCCCTGATCACCCATGATCACCCCATATAAACTCCCTGATCACCCCCCTGTCATTGATCACCCCCCTGTCATTGATCACCCCCCTGTCAGGCTCCGTTCAGACGTCCGTATGATTTTTACGGATCCACGGATACATGGATCGTATCCGCAAAACACATGCGGACGTCTGAATGGAGCCTTACAGGTGGGTGATCAATGACAGGGGGGTGATCAATGACAGGCGGGTGATCACCCATATACACTCCCTGATCACCCCCTGTCATTGATCACCCCCCTGTAAGGCTCCATTCAGACGTCCGCATGATTTTTACGGATCCATGGATCGGATCCGCAAAACACATGCGGACGTCTGAATGGAGCCTTACAGGGGGTGATCAATGACAGGCGGGTGATCACCCATATACACTCCCTGATCACCCCCCTGTCATTGATCACCCCCCTGTAAGGCTCCATTCAGACGTCTGCATGTGTTTTGCGGATCCGATCCATGTATCCATGGATCCGTAAAAATCATGCGGACGTCTGAATGGAGCCTTACAGGGGGGGTGATCAGTGACAGGGGGGTGATCACCCTGATCACCCCCTGTCATTGATAACCCCCCTGTAAGGCTCCATTCAGACGTCCGCATGTGTTTTGCGGATCCGATCCATGTATCCATGGATCCGTAAAAATCATGCGGACGTCTGAATGGAGCCTTACAGGGGGGGTGATCAGTGACAGGGGGGTGATCACCCTGATCACCCCCTGTCATTGATCACCCCCCTGTAAGGCTCCATTCAGACGTCCGCATGTGTTTTGTGGATCCGATCCATGTATCCGTAAAAATCATGCGGACGTCTGAATGGAGCCTTACAGGGGGGGTGATCAGTGACAGGGGGGTGATCACCCTGATCACCCCCTGTCATTGATCACCCCCCTGTAAGGCTCCATTCAGACGTCCGCATGTCTTTTGTGGATCCGATCCATGTATCCGTAAAAATCATGCGGACGTCTGAAAGGAGCCTTACAGGGGGGGTGATCAGTGACAGGGGGGTGATCACCCTGATCACCCCCTGTCATTGATAACCCCCCTGTAAGGCTCCATTCAGACGTCCGCATGTGTTTTGCGGATCCGATCCATGTATCCATGGATCCGTAAAAATCATGCGGACGTCTGAATGGAGCCTTACAGGGGGGGTGATCAGTGACAGGGGGGTGATCACCCTGATCACCCCCTGTCATTGATCACCCCCCTGTAAGGCTCCATTCAGACGTCCGCATGTGTTTTGCGGATCCGATCCATGTATCCGTAAAAATCATACGGACGTCTGAATGGAGCCTTACAGGGGGGTGATCAATGACAGGGGGGTGATCAGGGAGTCTATATGGGTGATCACCCCCCTGTCATTGATCACCCCCCTGTAAGGCTCCATTCAGACGTCCGCATGTGTTTTGCGGATCCGATCCATGGATCCGTAAAAATTATACGGACGTCTGAATGGAGCCTTACCAGGGGGGTGATCAATGACAGGGGGGTGATAAGGGAGTCTATATGGGTGATCACCCCCCTGTCATTGATCACCCCCCTGTAAGGCTCCATTCAGACATTTTTTTTGGCACAAGTTAGCGGAAATTTTTTGTTTGTTTTTGTTTTTTCTTACTAAGTCTCATATTCTACTAACTTGTGTCAAAAAATAAAATCTCACATGAACTCACCATACCCCTCACGGAATCCAAATGCGTAAACATTTTTAGACATTTATATTCCAGACTTCTTCTCACGCTTTAGGGCCCCTAAAAAGCCAGGGCAGTATAAATACCCCACATGTGACCCCATTTCGGAAAGAAGACACCCCAAGGTATTCCGTGAGGGGCATATTGAGTCCATGAAAGATTGAAATGTTTGTCCTAAGTTAGCGGAAAGTGAGACTTTGTGAGAAAAAAACAAAAAAAATCAATATCCGCTAACTTATGCAAAAAAAAAAAAATGTCTAGGAACTCGCCAGGCCCCTCATTGAATACCTTGGGGTGTCTTCTTTCCAAAGTGGGGTCACATGTGGGGTATTTATACTGCCCTGGCTTTTTAGGGGCCCGAAAGTGTGAGAAGAAGTCTGGGATCCAAATGTTTAAAAATGCCCTCCTAAAAGGAATTTGGGCCCCTTTGCGCATCTAGGCTGCAAAAAAGTGTCACACATCTGGTATCGCCATACTCAGGAGAAGTTGGGGAATGTGTTTTGGGGTGTCATTTTACATATACCCATGCTGGGTGAGAAAAATTGGAAAAGTTGTCTTTTGCCAAGATATTTCTCTCACCCAGCATGGTTATATGTAAAATGACACCCCAAAACACATTCCCCAACTTCTCCTGAGTACGGCGATACCAGATGTGTGACACTTTTTTGCAGCCAAGGTGGGCAAAGGGGCACATATTCCAAAGTGCACCTTTCGGATTTCACAGGCCATTTTTTACAGATTTTGATTGCAAGGTACTTCTTACACATTTGGGCCCCTAAATTGCCAGGGCAGTATAACTACGCCACAAGTGACCCCATTTTGGAAAGAAGACACCCCAAGGTATTCCGTGAGGGGCACGGCGAGTTCCTAGAATTTTTTATTTTTTGTCACAAGTTAGCGGAAAATGATGATTTTTCTTTTTTTTTCTTTTTTCCTTACAAAGTCTCATATTCCACTAACTTGCGACAAAAAATATAAATGTCACGAACGGTGTACAGGAAACAAGGCAAAGCAACATGTATAAACGACTCGCTGGATCCAAAAACTAAGGAACCAAGGGAGACCCCTGCAGAAGACCTGGCACTTTCCCTGGCTGCTCAGCCTATGCAAAGATCCGAATGGTGGAGGTTTGCATATCCACGAACCTTGACTATAAAGCCCTGAGCACCCTACAATAGTGAGGGGACACGACCACCGGCTCCCTACACAAGATACGGAGGGAGTCAGGGTCACCTGGGATCCAGCAAACAGATAAAGGTACACTTAGCTTTGAAGCAAACAGGAGGACAGATCAGCGTGCACACACACTCCAGGAAGTAATATAAGCCGCTCAGAAAAGCCTTCTGGGGAAGAATTTAAAGGGAAGCAATTAACACATGACAGCTGAGAGAGGCTGACGAGAGGAGGAGCTGAATACCACAACACAGAAATTCAAGGAGGAGGTTCTGAAAGGCCTCTGTCAGAGCTTCTCAGCTGTCTGGTTGTGACAGTACCCCTCCCTCTACGAGTGGACTCCGGACACTCAGAACCCACCTTCTCAGGATGGGACCTATGGAAAGCCCTGATGAGACGAGAGGCCTTAATGTCTGTCACTGGGACCCACATCCTCTCCTCAGGACCATACCCCTCCCACTGAACAAGGTACTGAAGAGAACCGCGGACAAGACGAGAATCCACAATCCTAGATACCTGAAATTCAAGATTCCCATCAACCATAATCGGAGGAGGAGGCAAAGGCGAGGGTACAATGGGTTGAACATAAGGTTTCAATAAGGACTTATGAAAAACATTATGGATCTTCCAAGTCTGAGGAAGATCAAGACGGTATGCAACAGGATTGATGACAGACAGGATTTTGTAAGGCCCAATAAACCTAGGACCCAACTTCCAGGAGGGAACCTTCAATTTGATATTCTTGGTAGACAACCACACCAGATCACCAACATTCAGGTCCGGACCAAGCACACGTCTCTTATCAGCCACACGCTTATATCTCTCACTCATGCTCTTTAGATTATCTTGAATCTTTTGCCAAATAGATGACAAAGACGAGGAGAATCTGTCCTCATCAGGTAAACCAGAAGACCCCTCTCCCGAGAAAGTCCCAAACTGTGGATGAAACCCATATGCACCAAAAAATGGTGACTTATCAGAGGACTCCTGACGACGGTTATTTAAAGCAAACTCAGCAAGGGACAAAAAAGAACACCAATCCTCTTGATTCTCCGCCACAAAACAACGCAGATATGTCTCCAGATTCTGATTGACGCGCTCTGTCTGGCCATTCGACTGCGGGTGGAAAGCAGAAGAGAATGACAACCGAACCCCCAAGCGAGAACAGAAAGCCTTCCAGAATCTGGAAACAAACTGCGTGCCCCTATCAGAGACTATGTCTGAAGGAATACTGTGCAGTTTGACAATGTGATCAACAAATGCCTGCGCCAGCGTCTTAGCATTGGGCAAACCAGGAAAAGGGATGAAATGCACCATTTTGCTAAAACGGTCCACCACCACCAGAATCACAGTCTTCCCCGAGGAACGAGGCAGGTCCGTGATAAAGTCCATGGACAGATGTGTCCAAGGACGGGAAGGAATGGGTAAGGGAAGGAGAGGACCTGATGGCTGTGAATGAGGGACTTTGGCACGAGCGCAAGTCTCGCAGGCTGCCACAAAACCCTCAACCGACTTACGAAGCGCAGGCCACCAGAATCTCCGAGCGATGAGATCCAGTGTGGCTCTTACCCCCGGGTGCCCAGCAAGGACCGTATCGTGGTGTTCTTTAAAAATCTTGTGTCTTAAAGCGAGAGGCACAAACAACCTCCCAGGAGGACAAAGATCAGGAGCCTCTGACTGGGCTGCCTGCACCTCTGCCTCCAATTCAGGAAAAAGAGCAGATACCACCACACCTTCAGCCAAAATGGGACCCGGGTCTTCAAAATTCCCGCCTCCCGGAAAACAACGTGACAGGGCATCTGCCTTCACATTCTTAACTCCAGGGCGGAACGTGACAACAAAATTAAACCTAGAAAAGAACAACGACCATCTGGCCTGTCTCGGGTTCAGACGCTTGGCTGACTCCAAGTAGGCCAGATTTTTATGGTCAGTAAATACGGTAATAGGGTGTCTGGCTCCCTCTAGCCAATGGCGCCATTCCTCAAAAGCCAACTTGATGGCCAACAATTCCCTATCTCCCACATCGTAATTTCTCTCTGCGGAGGAGAGTTTTCTTGAGAAAAAGGCACACGGTCGCCAATTGGCAGGAGAGGAACCCTGAGACAAGACCGCCCCCACACCCACCTCAGAAGCATCAACCTCAACTATGAAGGGTAACGAAACATCAGGTTGCACCAAGATGGGAGCGGAAGCAAAACTCTCCTTGATATCAGAAAAAGCCTTACGCGCCTCTACTGACCAAGAAGAAAAATCTACCCCCTTTCTGGTCATATCAGTGAGTGGTTTAACAATAGAAGAATAATTCAAAATGAACTTCCTGTAATAATTGGCAAAGCCCAAAAAACGCATCAGCGCCTTTTAAATTTTCAGGAAGCTCCCACTCAAGCACAGCGCGGACCTTCTCGGGGTCCATGCGAAAACCAGAAGCGGAGAGAAGAAACCCCAGAAATTGAATTTCTGGAACCGCAAACACACATTTTTCCAGTTTCGCATATAATTTATTCTCCCGCAGGATGAGCAAGACCTGACGTAAATGTTCCTTATGAGTTTTGAAATCGGGAGAAAAAAATCAAAATGTCATCCAAATACACCAATACAAATTTTCCCATCAAATGATAAAAAATGCTGTTCACGAAATGCTGAAAAACGGCTGGGGCATTCATCAACCCAAAAGGCATAACCAAATTCTCAAAATGGCCCTCAGGGGTATTGAAGGCCGTCTTCCATTCGTCCCCTTCTCTGACCCTGACCAGGTTGTATGCCCCTCTTAAATCTAATTTGGAAAAGACTTTAGCCCCAACAACCTGGTTAAACAGGTCCGGGATCAGAGGAAGCGGATAAGGGTCACGAATTGTGATACTGTTCAGCTCCCTGAAATCCAGACAAGGTCTTAAAGAACCATCTTTTTTCTTAACAAAGAAAAAACCAGCGGCAACAGGTGACTTCGAGGGTCGTATGTGTCCTTTTCTCAGACTCTCAGAGATATAAGCACGCATAGCGATCCTCTCAGGTTGGGAAAGATTGTATAAACGAAATTTAGGCAGCTTGGCGTCTGGGATGAGATTAATAGGGCAATCGTACTCCCTGTGCGGGGGCAAATCCTGAACTCCACTCTCAGAGAAGACATCCGAAAATTCAGAGAGAAAAGATGGTATAGTCTTAGTAGCAACCTCAGAAACAGATGTCATGAGGCAATTCTCTCTGCAAAAGTCACTCCAACCATTTATTTGCTTCGCTTGCCAATCAATGGTGGGGTTATGTTTAGTGAGCCAGGGTAGCCCCAACACTAGAGGAGTCGGCAAACCGCTAAGGACGAAACATGACACATCCTCAACATGAGCATCACTCACAATTAAACGGATATTGTGAACTATGCCCTTTAATGACTTCTGAGAAAGTGGAGCGGAATCGATAGCAAACACAGGAATATCCTTTCTCAAAGTGCATACCTGGAAACCATGAGCTATTGCGAATTGACTATCAATGAGATTGACCGCTGCTCCACTATCCACAAAAATCTCACAAAAAATGTTCTTGCTCTCTAGCGCCACCCTAGCCGGCAGGACAAAACGGGAACTACAAGCAAACGGAAAACCTTCAATCTCCGCCTCAACCCTGCCAATAGTAACAGACGGAACATTTTTCAAAGATTTTTTCCTCTTTGTTTCTTTATTATACCCAGAGAACTGCCTGAATCTCCTAGAGGGACAAATATTTGCCAAATGATTAATACCTCCACAACAAAAACAAACCCTCCCATGCGGGCTGAATCTTCTATTGTCAGAAGCAATCAACCCCAGCTGCATGGGCTCCTGCTCAGAAGGGGCTGACAGCGACTGAGACCCCTGCGCACAGAATGGGACCGCTGCACAGTCCTGGGACCGAGTATGACAGGAAGGAGAGATCTCTCCTCTCTCTCTAAGACGCCTGTCAATACGAACGGCCTGAGACATAGCAGAGTCCAAAGAAATAGGCCTTTCATGAAAGGCAAATGCATCTTTCAATCCCTCTGAAAGACCATGGCAAAATTGACTTCGGAGTGCAGCATCATTCCAACCAGTATCAGCTGCCCATCTCCGAAATTCTGAGCAGTATATTTCTGCGGATTGTTTACCCTGGCATAGGAGACGTAGTCTAGACTCCGCCAGAGCAATACGATCCGGATCATCATATATCTGACCCAGGGCTAAAAAGAATTCATCCACTGAACGGAGGGGCCGTGCCCCCTCCGGCAGCGAAAAGGCCCAGGACTGAGCGTTACCCCTGAGCAGCGATATAATGATCCCCACCCTCCGTTCCTCATCACCAGAAGAATGGGGAAGAAGGCGAAAATGGAGTTTGCAAGCCTCTCTAAAACGCACAATATTCTCACTACCCCCGGAGAACGTATCCGGGAGCGAGATCTTAGGCTCAGAGCAAACTCCATGAACGCCAGCTGAACCGGTCACTTGAAGCTGAGAACAAGTCCTGCGGAGATCAGCTACCTCCAATGAAAGACCCTGAAGGCGTTCAGCCAAAAGTGAAACCGGATCCATGCTTGAGACGGTTATGGCGGCTTATAATGTCATGGACGGTGTACAGGAAATAAGGCAAAGCAACATGTATAAACGACTCGCTGGATCCAAAAACTAAGGAACCAAGGGAGACCCCTGCAGAAGACCTGGCACTTTCCCTGGCTGCTCAGCCTATGCAAAGATCCGAATGGTGGAGGTTTGCATATCCACGAACCTTGACTATAAAGCCCTGAGCACCCTACAATAGTGAGGGGACACGACCACCGGCTCCCTACACAAGATACGGAGGGAGTCAGGGTCACCTGGGATCCAGCAAACAGATAAAGGTACACTTAGCTTTGAAGCAAACAGGAGGACAGATCAGCGTGCACACACACTCCAGGAAGTAATATAAGCCGCTCAGAAAAGCATTCTGGGGAAGAATTTAAAGGGAAGCAATTAACACATGACAGCTGAGAGAGGCTGACGAGAGGAGGAGCTGAATACCACAACACAGAAATTCAAGGAGGAGGTTCTGAAAGGCCTCTGTCAGAGCTTCTCAGCTGTCTGGTTGTGACAATAAAATTCTAGGAACTCGCCATGCCCCTCACGGAATACCTTGGGGTGTCTTCTTTCCAAAATGGGGTCACTTGTGGGGTAGTTATACTGCCCTGGCAATTTAGGGGACCATATGTGTGAGAAGAACTTTGCAATCAAAATCTGTAAAAAATGGCCTGCGAAATCCGAAAGGTGCACTTTGGAATATGTGCCCCTTTGCCCACCTTGGCTGCAAAAAAGTGTCACACATGTGGTATCGCCGTACTCAGGAGAAGTTGGGGAATGTGTTTTGGGGTGTCATTTTACATATACCCATGCTGGGTGAGAAAAATATCTTGGTCAAATGCCAACTTTGTATAAAAAAATTGGAAAAGTTGTCTTTTGCCAAGATATTTCTCTCACCCAGCATGGGTATATGTAAAATGACACCCCAAAACACATTCCCCAACTTCTCCTGAGTACGGCGATACCAGATGTGTGACACTTTTTTGCAGCCAAGGTGGGCAAAGGGGCACATATTCCAAAGTGCACCTTTCGGATTTCACCGGTCATTTTTTACACATTTCGATTGCAAAGTTCTTCTCACACATTTGGGCCCCTAAATTGCCAGGGCAGTATAACTACGCCACAAGTGACCCCATTTTGGAAAGAAGACACCCCAAGGTATTCCGTGAGGGGCATGGCGAGTTCCTAGAATTTTTTATTTTTTGTCGCAAGTTAGTGGAATATGAGACTTTGTAAGAAAAAAATAAAAATAAAAAATCATCATCATTTTCCGCTAACTTGTGACAAAAAATAAAAAGTTCTATGAACTCACTATGCCCATCAGCGAATACCTTAGGGTGTCTACTTTCTGAAATGGGGTCATTTGTGGGGTTTTTCTACTGTTTGGGCATTGTAGACCCTCAGGAAACATGACAGGTGCTCAGAAAGTCAGAGCTGCTTCAAAAAGCGGAAATTCACATTTTTGTACCATAGTTTGTAAACGCTATAACTTTTACCCAAACCATTTTTTTTTGCCCAAACATTTTTTTTTTTATCATTGACATGTAGAACTATAAATTTAGCGAAAAATTTATATATGGATGTCGTTTTTTTTGCAAAATTTTACAGCTGAAAGTGAAAAGTGTCATTTTTTGGCAAAAAAATCGTTACATTTCGATTAATAACAAAAAAAGTAAAAATGTCAGCAGCAATAAAATACCACCAAATGAAAGCTCTATTAGTGAGAAGAAAAGGAGGTAAAATTCATTTGGGTGGTAAGTTGCATGACCGAGCGATAAACGGTGAAAGGAGTGTAGTGCCGAAGTGTAAAAAGTGCTCTGGTCATGAAGGGGGTTTTAGCTAGCGGGGCTGAGGTGGTTAAACACACTCCTCTAGAAAAGTTCTATCCTTCTCCGCAAAATGGTCAACAATAGGACACTTTCAATCTTTTTTTGCGGAGCGGACGTGGGCAGAACACCATGTGCTGTCTGCAGCTTTTGCGGCCCCGTTGAAATGAATGGGTCAGCATCAGGTCCGCAAAAGATTGCGGACCAAAACTACGGTCGTGTGCATGAGCCCTTGATCCGTGCGGCAAACCCGTGCGCAAACTGCAACGTGTGCAGCCAGCCTGAGGATAGGGCTACATGACGACATGTGTCGCACGACTTCTTGTCCCTGAAAAGTTTGGCGACAATTTTTATACTAATAGTCAATGGTGTCGCACTGCGACATGACAGTCGCAAAATATCCATCCAAGTTGGATTTTTGTGCGACTGTCGTGTCGCAGCATATCGCACGTCAGTATAAAAAAACATTGTGCGGCTTCGTGTGACACATGTCGCCATGTAGTTATACCATTCTTGTCAAGAGACACACATGAGTCCTCTCCATGGTGTTAGCACAGCAGTCTGGACTTTGCATTTCAGCGCAGATATAAGCAGTGACAAAGGGGGAGTAGGAAAATACAAAAATAAAGACTCCTTATATGCAGCACTACTGCTGAGAAGACCCCAGATGCTGGGTTCTTCTTCTCTGTAGAGCAGTGGTTCCCAACCGCTGGGCCGCAGCCTAGGACCGTGCCCTGGAAGATTGTTTTCCGGGCCGCGGCAATAAGGGCCGTCTTTAACGCGGTACTAATGAAGCGCTTCATTAGTACCGGAGGACCAGGAAGCGGTGAAGGATCTGTACTCACCGCTTCCTGGTCCTCGGCTGTGCACAGCGTAAGGGCGCACTGTGACCTCACACTGTGCGCCGCGATACACAGCCGACAGCAGGATGAAGAGGATCGCGATGGTGAGGAGCGGTGGCGTCCAGGAGCAAGAGAGGTAAGTGTTTTTTGTTTTTTTTTGCGCTGGGGGCTGACGGCTCACATGAGGGCTGATATGAGGGTTGGGGGCTGATATATGGGCTGGGGCTGATGACTGGCTGACATAGGGGCTGATGGCTGACATAAGGGCTGGGGGCTGATGGCTGACATGAGGGCTGGGGGATGACATATGGGGCTGATGGCTGACATGAGGGATGATGGCTGGCTAAAGGTTGGGGGGTTGATCTGAGGCATTGGGGGTCTGATCTGAGGTCTGATTGACATTGGGGTCTGATTAGGGCTGTCTGCAGATGTCTGATTAACATTGGGGGTCTAACCTGAGGTGCAATGGAAAATATTTTTTTCTTACTGTTCTCCTCTAAGGCCCCCTGCACACAAATGTGTGCACTCCGTGGTCGTGCTGCGGCCTGCAAAATGCGGGCCACGATGCATGAACACAGTCCGTGGGGCAACATGAATGGGTCTGCGATACGGCCATTCCACAAAAAGATAGGACATGTTCTATCTTTTTGCAGAACGGAAGTACGGGACGGAACCCCACGGAAGCACTCCGCAGTGCTTGCGTGGGGTTCCGTGCCTCCGTTCGGCATCTCCGGACCCATTTAAGTGAATGGGTCAGCATTCAGTGATGCGGAATGCCCACGGAACGGCACCCGTGTATTGCGGATCCGCAAATGCTGTCCGCAATACGGCAAGGGGACGCACATGTTCGTGTGCAGGGGGCCTAAAGCCTAGGTGCATCTTACAGGGCAAAAAATACGGTACAGTGCAGCAGAGACCATAGTCAGTTTATATAGTCGTTATATATTTTAATATGCACCTTGTGCTTTGTTATGCGCATGAATCAGTCAGCGCCGACCAGCACCGCCTAAGCCCCGCCCACCCCCGAGTCCCTGGGAAAATTGTCTTGCATGAAACTGGTCCTTGGTGCAAAAAAGGTTGGGGACCACTGCTGTAGAGGATCCTTACAGTCGGCCAGACCGTGGTGTTTGTTGATTTTGGTGCATTCCATGCGTAAAAACCGCGCTTAATACACTCGAAAATTATTTCCACTGACTTCAATGGGAGTATTGCTTGTTCGTTGACAAGGCGTTTTTTTTTTTTTCTGCTCGTGGTTTTGAAAATTGCAGCGTGGCCTGTCCGTTCTTGGTGCAGATTCCGCACAAAATCTACATGCAAACTCTCCAGGATCAAAAATCACATAAAAGAAAACACAATAAAAACGGCATCCCAAAAAACCCACAAGGAATCCTGAAGCAGAGCAGATTCGGCGTCAGTTCTTTTTTTTTTAGCACACAAAAATACTCTTAAAGGGGTTGTGCAAGAATTGGGGGGGGGGGGGGGCAAACCAGCCCGTTTGCCCCCCCTACCCCCCCAATTCTTGCACAACCCCTTTAAGCGTAGAGTATTTTTGTGTGCTAAAAAAAAAAGAACTGACGCCGAATCTGCTCTGCTTCAGGATTCCTTGTGGGTTTTTTGGGATGCCGTTTTTATTGTGTTTTCTTTTATGTGATTTTTGGCTGGGTCTGTAATGGGAAGCTTACTTACCTGCTTCCTGGCCGCTCCTTCTCCTCCAGGCCTGCGGGCTCCCTCGCTGGAATTCAGTATGACATCAGTGTCAAAACCGGATCTGCTAGCGTCATGTGACCATTTGTCATAATTTAAAGGGGTTGTCTCATCATGGACAATGGGGGCATATCGTATTGTCTTATAGGTGTGGGTCCCATATCCTGCACCTATATCAAAAAGGCGCACTGGGACTCACACCTATAAGACTATGGGGGCATATCCTAACGATATGCCCCCATTGTCCATTATGAGACAACCCCTTTAAGGGGATCTGGTCACTGCCGCGGCCAGTGATTGGCTTAGGTGATGTCAAAACAGATGTTTTCAGATAGGGAACCCATCACAGGTCTGGGGGAGAAGGAGCGGGGAGCAGGTAAGTAATCTTCCCTTTACAGCTCCAGCCAAGTGGGGGTTTGCGCCCCCCCCCATTCTTGCACAACCCCTTTAACCCTAAGTTCACACCTGAGCGTTTTACAGCGCGTTCAAACGCGCTGTAAAACGCTCAACGAGTGAAAACCAATGCTTCCCTATGGCCCTGGTTCACACTTGAGCGTTTTACAGCGCGTTTGAACGCGCTGTAAAACGCCCGACGCATAAACAAGTTCTTGAGCTTTTTTTGGGGCGTTTGTCGTGCGTTTTGGCCATAGACTCATTGGACAACACTGCAGTCAATCACACAAACGCGCGTCAAACGCGCGTTTACTATTGCAAAAAACGCGCATAAAAACGTGCGACAAATACGCGCGTAAAACACACGTCTCAGAAACGCTCAGGTGTGAACCCAGGGAAAGTGTTACGTATAATCTGATCATAATTGGCTTCTTTTTTCTCCAGTTGACTCTGGGTAACAATCCTGACTACATTATTAGGGTCCATTCACACGTCCACAATTTAGTTCCGCATTTTGCGGAACGGAATTGCGGACCCATTCATTTCTATGGGGCAGCATGATGTGCACTTTCGGGTCCGCAATTCCGATCCCGAAAAAAATAGAACATGTCCTATTCTTGTCCGCAATAGCCGGCGATGTACGCAAGTGCCGGCGATGTACGGTCCGCAAAATGCGGAACGCACATCGCCGATGTCCGTGTCTTGCGGATCCACGGATCCGCAAAACACACTCAGACCTGTGAATGGACCCTAAGTGTAAACGCGCCTCAGGCAGTTTCCGAAATAAGAAGTAGATTTCTCCACTTCATGGATTTACATCGAGTGGTTTATGTGCCAGGGTCTGCGACTCCAAAATCTGGCTTATGCCCATTTCAGGGTCAATGGTATCGCTGCAACACCAGAACCTGCTCAGTAGTACTGAACCAAACCGAGACCATCATAGAGATCCGACAGAACCGCGGGAGGTCCTGGACTGTAAAAAAGGGTGCCCTAATGCTGGTGCAATGTGTGGAAGCCCCCAGGGAGCTACTACAGGGGTGCCAGCAGCTGCGGGTGCCACTTGTGATTTACCTCTTATAGTGGGCACTTTCATCCTGACTCGTCCAGGCGTAGCCAGCGATTACCGATAAACTGCAAGTGCTACCCACGGCGGGTGAGATGCACCTGTAATAGGTTTACTAATCAATTGACCTTCATGGGTCATACCCAAGAGACCCTTAAAGGGGTTGTCCCTTAATACCAACGTATTACCTTCCCACTAATGGGTGAGGAGTCGGCCTCTGGGAAAACCACTGGACTCAGGAGTCCTGTGTCCCCCATGGGCACCACTGCTCCGAGTACTGCGCCCACCAAGCTCCTGCAGTTCTGTACAGAATGGATGGAAGAGCAGGGCAGGTGGGGGACACGGGACTACTGCCCCGGAGGACTTCATGGGATAACCGCTCTACGTTCCTGAGCCCCAACGCAAAATCTGTAACAGGCCCCGTCTACCATGTGCCATTTATAATACTGGTCTCTTTTCAGCGGGCAGAGGAGTCATTGTGCCCATCTGCATCCTTTATATCTTAGCCACTGATTGGTAGAGAACCGTGCGGCTGTTATTGTGGGGGCAATGGGGCTGTTATGGGGGCACTGTGGCGGTCATTATATGGGTGATGTTCTCTCTGTCATGGGCACGCTGTATGTTGTTATGGTGTCAATGCTGCCATCATTACAGGGGCACTGTGGCTGTTTATGGGGTCAGTGCAGTTCATTGTGGGGGTGCCCCCTCTGATAGAGGCGCAGTGACTGTTTATGGGGTCAGTACATTATAGGGGTGCCAGTCTGATGGAGGTGCAGTGACTGTGTATGAGGACAGTTTATTAGGGAGGTGTCCCCTCTGATGGAGGTGCAGTGACTGTGTATGAGGACAGTTTATTAGGGAGGTGTCCCCTCTGATGGAGGCGCAGTGACTGTTTATGGGGTCAGTACATTATGGGTCCCCTCTGGTATGAGGACAGTTTATTAGGGGGGGGGGGGGGGTGCCCTCTCTGGTATTAGACGCAGTGACTGTGTATGGGGTCAGTACATTAGGGGGGTGCCCTCTCTGCTATGAGGTGCAGTGACTGTGTATGAGGTCAGTACATTAGGGGGGTGCCCTCTCTGCTATGAGGTGCAGTGACTGTGTATGGGGTCAGTACATTAGGGGGGTGCCCTCTCTGCTATGAGGTGGAGTGACTGTGTATGAGGTCAGTACATTAGGGGGGTGCCCTCTCTGCTATGAGGTGCAGTGACTATGTATGGGGTCAGTACATTAGGGGGGTGCCCCCTCTGGTATTAGACGCAGTAACTGTGTATGGGGTCAGTACATTAGGGGGGTGCCCCCTCTGATGGAGGCGCAGTGACTATGTATGGGGTCAGTACATTAGGGGGGTGCCCCCTCTGATGGAGGCGCAGTGACTGTGTATGAGGTCAGTACATTAGGGGGGTGCCCCCTCTGATGGAGGCGCAGTGACTGTGTATGAGGTTAGTACATTAGGGGGGTGCCCCCTCTGATGGAGGCGCAGTGACTGTGTATGAGGTCAGTACATTAGGGGGGTGCCCCCTCTGATGGAGGCGCAGTGACTGTGTATGAGGTCAGTACATTAGGGGGGTGCCCCCTCTGATGGAGGCGCAGTGACTGTGTATGGGGTCAGTACATTAGGGGAGTGCCCCCTCTGATGGAGGCGCAGTGACTATGTATGGGGTCAGTACATTAGGGGGGTGCCCCCTCTGATGGAGGCGCAGTGACTGTGTATGAGGTCAGTACATTAGGGGGGTGCCCCCTCTGATGGAGGCGCAGTGACTGTGTATGGGGTCAGTACATTAGGGGGGTGCCCTCTCTGGTATGAGGACAGTTTATTACGGGGGGGGGGGGGGGTGCCCTCTCTGGTATGAGGCCAGTTTATTAGGGGGGGGGGGGTGCCACCTCTGGTATGAGGCGCAGTGCCCGGGAATAGCTGGGGCACGGGGATGACATATCCGCTTTCTATGCCCGCCGGGTACCGCTCATTTCCCAGAATCCTCCACTCTGCTGAGTGACATCAGCGCCTCCCCGCATCCTCCGGGCCTGACGTCACACTGATGATGCCGCACGGATCCCGCTCTTCCCGTTGCTAAGACAACCCTCCCATAATGCCTCAGGCCCTATAGGCTCGCACTTCCTTCGTATTAAGCCCCCCATATCCGTGACGTCCGTCCCCCTCCTCAGCTCATCCTGGCTCTCCATCATCATCATCACCCACCCCTTACCCAGCATCCTTCGCTGAGCCCCCCCTGGCGACGGATGGGTGGGGTCCCCCTCTTCCATTTACCAGAAAAATCATCCAATCACAAGGCAGGGTCTTCTTGCCTGTTCCATGACGTATGGTACATTCGTCCAATCAGCGTCGAGCTAGGCGTGTCTGCCGGCTGAGGGAGGGGACGGGCAGCGCGGCCTGAAAGGTGGTGTGTCAGTTGAGGAAAGACGAGAAGAGGGAGCGTTGCTGCAGCCGGGCTGAGGTAATTGCGGTTGTCAGGGTGTCGGGCGGGGTGCCCTCGAGTCACCGTGTTCTGTCATCCCCTCATGTAGCTTCTGTAAATGTCCCCCCCCCCCCATGTCGTGCCCCCTCTCATCTTGCCATTCGCCTTCACACCCCGCCTCACCTATGTGCCTTTACTCTCTGTTGTCACCCTCTTAAAGGGCAGGTCCATTCTCAAGGAAATCTAAAAATCTCCATGTAATATCAGCCTCTGACTCGACACCTGGGAAAGCTGGGTGACCACTCTCAGGGCTGCCATGACAGACAGACAGACCCCTGGGAAAGCTGGGTGACCACTCTCAGGGCTGCCCTGACAGACAGACAGACCCCTGGGAAAGCTGGGTGACCACTCTCAGGGCTGCCATGACAGACAGACAGACCCCTGGGAAAGCTGGGTGACCACTCTCAGGGCTGCCATGACAGACCCCTGGGAAAGCTGGGTGACCACTCTCAGGGCTGCCATGACAGACAGACAGACCCCTGGGAAAGCTGGGTGACCACTCTCAGGGCTGCCATGACAGACAGACCCCTGGGAAAGCTGGGTGACCACTCTCAGGGCTGCCATGACAGACAGACCCCTGGGAAAGCTGGGTGACCACTCTCAGGGCTGCCATGACAGACAGACCCCTGGGAAAGCTGGGTGACCACTCTCAGGGCTGCCATGACAGACAGGCCCCTGGGAAAGCTGGGTGACCACTCTCAGGGCTGCCATGACAGACAGGCCCCTGGGAAAGCTGGGTGACCACTCTCAGGGCTGCCATGACAGACAGGCCCCTGGGAAAGCTGGGTGACCACTCTCAGGGCTGCCATGACAGACAGACCCCTGGGAAAGCTGGGTGACCACTCTCAGGGCTGCCATGACAGACAGTCTATGGATTGGATGGTTGGCTCTGAAAAACTTTATTCAGTGCTGTCAATTCCCCCCCCACCCATTATAAATGGGGGGGCTCCCCATCTCGTACCGTTCTGCCATCATTATTTCCACCCACTGGAGCTGATGGGCTGAATGTCAATGGAGTACAGAGGAGTGTGGCCAGGAGGAGCTATAGAGGAACGGTGATTTGTACTAGTGATTATACATCGGCCATTAAACTGCACCAAAACCGCAAAGGACGCCCCCTACGGACTGGGCTGTGCACATGATGAGGGGCAGTTTCATGTCGAATGTTGCCCGGCACATGTGGTGCCGCTTATCTCGGGTGAAACCCAGAATCTGACCAATCCGATTCATGATTACCCTGGATGGAGGGCGGTTGATTTGCCCCCCTATGGGCTGAATGATGCCCATTGGGGAAAGTAGAGTGTGGCCAAGAGGCACTACAGAGGAACGGCGCTTTGTATTAGTGCTTATATATGACCCATAAAACTGCACCAAAACCCCAAAGAACGCCCCCTACAGACAGGACTGAGCGTTTTCATGTCAGGTGTTGCTTGGCATCTGTGGCGCCGCTTATCTCAGGAGAAACCCAGAATCTGATTCATGATTACCCTGGATGGAGGCGGTTGAGTTGTCCCCCTTATGTCCGTGGGGCAAAGTAGAGTGTGGCCAAGAGGCGCTTTGTATTAGTGCTTCTATATGACCCATAAAACTGCACCAAAACCCTAAAGAGCTCCACCTACGGACAGGACCGTGCTCCCCATGAGGAGTGTTTTCCTGTCAAGTGTTGCTAGGCACATGTGGCGCCGCTTATCCTGAGAGAAACCTGGCATCTGCCCGATCTGATTACCTGGGATGGAGGGCGATGAAATTGTCCCCCTATGGGCTGAGTTATGTCCGTGGAGAACAGCAGAGTGTGGCCAACAGGAGCTACAGAGGAACGATGACGACTCTTTGTATCGGTGAATGGCAAAGGGCCCCCATGCTGACGGTAGGTTCAGTTTTTTTTAGGTTTTGAGGATTTTTTGCCAAAGTGGATGCAGCAGGGGAAAGGTATAAATCCCGATTCCTTTCCCATCCATTTCTGGCTTTGACTGAAAAATCTGCCCCTAAACCTCCTAAAAAAAAAACAAAAACCAGTGTGAACCTACCCTTATAGGTAATCCAGAAGAGCAGACCCTACGGACAGGAATGTGCACGGGGCGCCATGGGGATCAGGTGGCGCCGCTTATCTCGGAACAAGCACAGGATCTGTAATCTAGTTCATGATATCCCTGGATAGCGGAGGGCGGTTGAGTTGTCCCCGTGCGGCTGGAGTTTTGTAGGTCAGAATAACTTACCTCTTGGTCATTCACGTCTGCCGTCTCCTTGGCCCCTCCTCCTTTCTCCAGATTACTTAGCACCCCCCCCCATCCCACCTGTGCAGTGCCTTCGTTGCCTTCGTTAAGGTTCTTGCAATATCTGTGCCTGCGACGACCGCCTAGATATCAGACCATGCTGGGAGTTGTAGTGTCATTGCAGACGCTGGCTTGGGACTCGTGTATCTGCGATCTTGTGTCTATCCTTGGGGCGTGTTTTTATTGGCGTTTACATAGGATTAGGAAGGATTTACATGATTTAATGACCTACTTTGGGCTATGCTAAACCACATTATATGGCCACTGTGAACTCGTTTTTATTGACGCCGGTCGTCGCCTGGACGCGCCTTTCTCCATGCGATCGGGTCGATCATCTACATGGGCTCCTTCTAGACCCGCCTCAGATGTTGCTTGTGGTTTATGGTGCTTTGGAGGGGTTTTTCAATATTAGGCCTCATGAACACGATCGTATGTCAGCAAAATACGGATACTGGCCGCGTGCCTCCCCCACTTTCCTCTGTTCCTGTTGGGCTTCATGCACACAACCGTATTTTATATCCGTGTCCGATCTGCATTTTTTTGCGTATTGCACACAGGCCCATTCCTTTCTATGGGTCCGCTAACCCCCCCCCCAAAAAAAAAAAACGGGTTGTGCACATACCCATGTCTGTTCCGCAAGATTATAGAACACGTCCTATTCTTGACCACTGACTGCATGAGGTCTTCTGGAAGGGGCTGTTCTTGTTTGCGGATGCGGAAAGAACACGGATGACATCCGCGTGCTGTCGTCCAATTTTTATTTTTTTGTGGCCCCGTAGAAATGAAGGGTGGCCCGTGTGCCATCTGCATCTGTGATTTTGGCTCAGTCCCATTTGAGTGCACGTGGATGAGCGGCAATACCTGACACTACCTGAGGGAAAGAGTGGCGCTGTTTCTGGGAGGAAAAAGCAGCTACAGGATAGATGCGTCTCTTACCGTTGGCACCTCGCCAATCATAAGAGCGGGGTCCCTTTTTTCACTGCATGATCGCAGTGAGGCGTCTGAATATGCGGTGGTTCCATCAGCTCCACGGACGCAATGAATGCTGTGACTATGCAGTAAGGAGAAGCTAGGGAACTCGGGGCCCCTATTCAATCGATGTGGTGGGGCCCCAGCAGTCATGTGGAACAGTAATAAAGGTCCTTTTAAAGAGAATTTGTCACCATTACATTAAATAATTGTATTTCATATGAAATGACAGTTATGGAGTGTTTGTTCTTCTGACTCTTATGTTGTGCCGTTCATCTATTATTCCTGCTAGAAGTACGGCTGACTTGGGGTGTGTCCTTGCTTGGTCCAATCGGTGCGGCCAATGTCAGACTGTGCGGAGACCCCCCCCCCCCCCTTTCCTCCTCCAACTGGCAGCATCAACTTCTAGTAGGAATAACAGAGAAACAACATAATGTGGCCATAAGTATAGATGCTCCAGTATTGCTATTACATGGGAGCGCTCCATGGCCATATTGCGGATCCGCAATACACGGGCACCGTTCTGTGTGCATTCCGCATTACTGATGCGGACCCATTCACTTGAATAGGTCTGCAAATCCGGAGATGCGGAACGGAAGCGCTACGGAGTGCCTCCGTGGGGTGTTGTCCCCTACTTCCGTTCCGCAAAGAGAGAGGCCATATCCTTTCTTTTTGCAGATAGCGGACCCATTAAAGTGAATGGGTCTGCATTCGTGATGCGGAATGCACACGGAACGGTGCCTGTGTACTGCGGGTCCGCAATACGGCCACGCAGCGCGTTCGTTTGCAGGAGGCCTAACACAGACATATCAGGAGAGGCGATATTTCCTCTTTCACATCCACACGGGGACTACTTTAGGGTCCATTCACACGTCCGTAAGTGTATTGCGGATCTGCAGAACACGGACACATGCCATGTGCACCTATAATAGACAATGCCTATTCTTGTCGGCTATTGCGGACAAGAATAGGACATGTTTTGTCATACAGACGTCTGAATAGAGCCTTACAGTGGAAAATATCCGTCGCAGAGTGGTGGAAATATCCACAGCAAAATCTGCATCTTTTCCATTTGCTGAGGGTGAAATCCACAGGATAAACTGACAGGCTGCCGACCTAGAATCTACACCGCAGTTCAGCTTTTGCGCTGATTTATTTATTGATTTTCTTTTTCTTTCTGCAAAATACCCACAATTCTGTCCTTTTGTGGATGTACCCTTTAAAGGGATATTCATGGCCAAGATTGAAATACCCATCTTGGCGTTGCGGAGACGGCTGAGTCGTCTGTGCCGCCCTAGTTAAGCAACTCTCATAGAAGTGAATAAGTGTTACATAAACCGCATAACACGGATCGCTCTGCTGCTTTAGTGACCCCCGGCCGTATCCGGCCAGCCCAGGTGAGGGTTAGGCCTCTTGCACACGAGCGTTGTGCATCATTCCGTGCATTGGGGACTGCAATTTGCGGTCCCCAATGCACAGGCAACGTCCTTGTGGCGGCCAGGACGGATCGAGACCACTTCAACTTGATCCGTCTGCACCGCAAAAATAAATAAATAAATAATAATATATAACCATTCATTGCTCTGCTAGATTTATATCAAGCTGACAGCTCAGGGGGCATGACCTTTCTGCTGGCGCTCAGGGGGCGTGACCTTTCTGCTGGAGATCTCTCCCTATCGCAGCTCTGGAGGCAGTGGAAGGATAAGACAGCATGTGCGGCCATCTCGGTGAGCAGGACAGAGAAATAAGAAAAGAACAAACAGCAGGTGGCGCTATACAAAAGTATTCAGATCCAGGGGCTGGTTTGAAAACTGTAGAATGGTTTTCGTGGGAAAACCCCTTTACCTGCAGGCCATGGACAAGAGTGGCGACGTTTCTGCAAATCTGACTTCTTAATCTCCACCGATTTAATCTTGTTCTGTGGCCGGTCAGCCGCTGCGCTCGTGATCACAGGAGGCTGTGCTCCGCCACGGGCTGTAACTTAGTGGATGAATCAAATCTCTGGTTCTAGAAATGTGATTACACCGCTGGACGCCGCCTGCGGAGCTTTGGCTTGCCATGCTAGCCGTCGCCCAGGTGCGTCACGTTAGAAGAGAGAGGGTCAATCCACCATAAGCCTTGGGTGACTTGTAATGCGTTTCGGGTCAGCTGCAAAACGCACTGCGCAACATGTTGCTCAGGCGAGTATTTCCTGGAAGATGTGGTTTCTCTACAGAAAAGCACTTTTTTTTTTCCCCTGTCTAAAGGCTGCGCCCACGCCTGTGATGCCGCGTCCCTGTGAGCATGCATTTGCACATATGAGGGCACATGGACTTGGCATCATATGGACTTGACGGCAGTGATGGAATAGATGGGAATCGTGTTCTTAGACTCCCAAAATGTACTTTTTGCTTTTTTATTTTGTTTTTTACTGTGCTGATATTGACCGGCGGGGCAGATTTAGAAATTTGCAGCACGTCCATTGTTTGCGCAGATTTGCGTTGCAGGGGGTGATGTCGGCCTCAATGTCTGCAGGTAACGCACGCGCATTTGGTGCAGAAATGCAGAGAAATCCTCTCTCTAATCTGTCAGGAATTTCTGGTTTGAAAACCCTACCTGTGCGCAGGTATCCTTAGGCTGCATCTTCACATAGCAGAAATTGAGCATTTTTTTTTTTTTTCCATACAGATTCGTGGGCGGCAAACCGCAGCAATGTTACAGTAGCGGCAAATCTCATTGACGCGCTGCCTGACGCTACCCCTGTAAACGGACCTGCAGTTGGGTTCTGAAATCTGTAGCATGATCGTCCTGTCTGAGGATTTTCACCTTTTTGCAGCACCCAGGGGCGATACGTGCTACAGATCTGCACCAAAATCCACACGTAAAATGGATTCAATGTGAGAATTGCCACAAAATCCGCTTTCTTTTTATTTTATTTTTTTAAATCTTGTGTTGGTGTACCCTTAGGCTTCTAGTTTGGCAAGGTTGGGTTTGTACTGTGCGATTTCGGCTGCTTTCACACTGGCGTTTTGGCTTTCCGTTTCTGAGATCCGTTCAGGGCTCTCACAAGCGGTCCAAAACGGATCAGTTTTGCCCTAATGCATTCTGAATGGATAAGGATCCGCTCAGAATGCATCAGTTTGCCTCCGTTCAGTCTCCATTCCGCTCTGGAGGCGAACGCCAAAACGCTGCCTTGCTGTCCGGCTGACGAAACTGAGCCAAACGGATCCGTTTTCTATCCGGTCAGAGAAAACGGATCCGTCCTGGCACACAATGTAAGTCAATGGGGACGGATTCGTTTTCTCTGACCGGATAGAAAACGAATCCGTCCCCTATAGACTTTCAATAGGGTTCATGACTGATCTGTCTTGGCTATGTTACAGATAATGCAAACGGATCCGTTCATGACGGATGCATGCGGTTGTATTATTGTAACGGATCCGTTCAAAACACAAGTGTGAAAGTAATGAAGACTGTCAGGCAGTCTCGCAGCATCAGCCGGCACCAGGTCCTAGCGGTGAACCCGGATACTTCAGGCCACTACCTGCCCCTTCGTGTTGACCTCTTATTTTCACTAAATTGGGAAAATGGATATCAATTCAAGGTTAGTTTGGGGGGCGGGGGAAGGGGGTTGTGCAGCCCCTTTTGGCTTTTCAAGCGCGTGAAATATGGATTCCTTATACGTCTCTCCCTAAGCCGGGCAGAGCTGATGAAAGCTAAGGAGCGCTCTGAGCGCCGCTTCTGTCCCATTCTGGATGGTTGTTATTCAAGCAATCGCCTTGCTCCTGTCCCCCCTCGCAGCATGTCTGTTTTTATTAATTATCGTACTTGTATTACCCATGAAATGGCAATTCTGGAGCATCTTTTCTTAGAACTTTGTGTTGTTCCCTTCCTCTGTTAATCCTCCTGGAAATTAAAAGGAACCCTCCAGTTCAAGAAAAAAAAAAATCATGTTAACTGGGGAGGAAAAGGAACACCTGCTACTAGGGGTGGGCGATATGGCCTAAAATCTATATTGCGATATAATTTTAAGCATGTGCGATATGCGATGTATATTGTTGGGGGGGGGGGGGGGGGGTGTTAAAAAAAAAAAAAAAAAAAAAGTTTACTTTTTATTTAATAACTATTAGCCCCCTTAAGGGCTAGAACCCTTGTCATATTCACCCTAATAGAGCTCTATTAGGGTGAATAGGACTTTACACTCTTCCTGCTGCCCTGTGCTTTGTGCACACAACAGCAGGGAGCTGACCATGGCAGCCAGCCTCTGATCAGCCTCTCCCTCTTATCAGCCCCTTCTTGTAACTCAAACCCCCCCCCCCCCCCCCCCCCTCCCCAGTATTATCGGTGGCAGTGGCCACAGGGTCCCCCCCATCATTGGTGGCAGTGGGCAGTGCGCCCCCCCCCCCACCACAGTATTGATCATTGGTGGCAGGGGCCCCCTTCTCCCCCCAAATCATTGGTGGCAGCAGCAGTTCTGATCGGAGTCCCAGCAGTGTAATGCTGGGGCTCCGATCGGTTACCATGGCAGCCAGGAGTCACGCTACTGAAGTCCTGGCTGCCATGGTATGTCAGTAAGCAGCATTATACTTGCGTGCGCCGTGGCCGCCGGGCGCTCCTTCTTCTGTCTGTGCGTCACATTGCTAATGCTTATAGCATTAGCAATGCGCCGCACAGACCTATGAGAAGGAGCGGCCACGGCGCACGTGAGTATAATGCTGCTCACTTACGTACCATGGCAGCCAGGACTTCAGTAGCGTGACTCCTGGCTGCCATGGTAACCGATCGGAGCCCCAGCATTACACTGCTGGGACTCCGATCGGAACTGCCGCTCCGTGGTGATATCGCAGTCCGGCGATATAGGTGATGTGCACAAAATCCATATCGTGGTACAAATTTATATCGCATATCGCCCACCCCTACCTGCCACTGTCTTACAAATTTTTCCATTGCAGATCCACCAGTTCCTGGGCTCCTCTTCTGCCGTCCAAGATGACCGCGGCGCCTCTCCGACTACCTGGTGCACAATGTGTATTGGGTAGTCCCCGACACTTCCTAGCTCTGGCCAGTCCAAGAGCGGGTTGGGACAAAAAGGTAGTGTCTCAGACTACCAAATGTACAGTCTGAAAAGTGGTGTAAGGGTCCATTCACACGTCCGCATCCGTTCCGCAAATTATGCGGAACAGGTGCGGACCCATTCATTTTCATGGGGTCCGGAATGTGCTGTCCGCATTTGCAGATCTGCACTTCCGGATCCGCAAAAAAAAAAATATTCTATTCTTGTCCGCAATTGCAGACAAGAAAAGGCATTTTCTATGAGCGTGCCGGCGATGTGCAGTCCGCAAAATGCGGAACGCACATTGCCGGTGTCTGTGTCTTGCGGATCATCAAAACACATGCGGACGTGTGACTGGACCCTAACAGTCTTGGATGTAAGAAGAAGAGTGAATGGGGCACCTGTGGGTCCTGGCATTACCCGGCTATGCTGAATACAGTGAACTCCGGCAGGCTGTTCATCCGCTGGGTTTTGAACGCTGATATGAACATACCCCTTAGTACTGTTTTTTTTTTTTCCCCCCAAAGTTATTGCAGTTTATTTTAATACCTTGACAACTAAGTCTTACCTTTCACCTTGTCAACGAGGTAGGTGCCTACACCGTCTGACCTGTTGGACGTGTGCCCCACCCTTTGGTTGTCTTTAGACGTTAGGCCGACGTGTCCCGTCACTCACAAGATGGCTTTGTGCATATTTTTTTTTTGTGTAGGAATTGTACACAGAAATACTTGAATTTTTATGTAGGAGATTTTTAAAATTTAGGGGATGATACCTCCATAATATGGCAGGAGAGTTACTTCGGGGACCCTCTGGCATCTGCTGGTGGTCGGGGCATACTGGAAACTGCAGGATAGCCACAGCTTGTCGACTACTGCTATAGAATAAGAACAGAGATTTTTGCAGTGCCGACCCCTTGCAAAATAAGGTTGCATCAGGCAAACGCGTGTATCCCACCGCCCCCCCCCCCCCTTTTTTTTTTTTTCTTTTTCTTTTTCCCCTCTCTCCACATTTTATACTTTGGAGTCTTGCATCATTTTGTGTAAAGTGTCTTTCTGCCTCTCACTACTTTGATGTGAGACGTCTTCCAAGGAGCTTTTTGAAGAAGTGTTCCACTTTAACCCTTCAGCTTCTGGGGCTTCAGCCGCAGTCTAGCGTTTTTTTTGCCCTTCGGCAGAGCCGGCCAGAACCTGAGCGCTCAGACATTTGTGCCGCCCTGTGATTCTCTCGCGCCCGCTGTAGATGTAACATTAATGTAATTCTTGCTGACTCTGCCATGTGTTTTGTTCCTCGTTCTATCGGCCCCTGAAATTCACAGCATAATCCTTGGCGCGGCTCTGGTTAACGGTGTCTGTACAGACTCGGGCGATGCATCGCTATACAGGGATTCCCATCCGGAAAGTACATGGCATCCGGCAAGAATATCAAGGCTGTGTACACACCTGCAACCGTTTATTATTTTTATCCATTTGGTATTTTTTTTTTTTTTTTAAAGTAACTTTCCAAATGGCATTGGTTGAAAACCATGTACCGTTTTGAGTGTACAGCTCCTACGCAAACCTTTGTGGTTACAGACTGCAAACAGGGCGGATGTAGTCGGATCCTGCAGTCGTGTGTTATTCCTTCCATTGAAAGTAACGTTCAAGAAAAAGCAGAGGGATGTAAGGGGGTATGACTGCAGGATCAGACTACGCAGAGTTTGTTTGTAGTCTGTAACCATGGAGACATCTAGGACCTTACACGAGCTACAGACCTAGTGTCAGGTTATTTAGGATCAAAAATATGTGAAAAGTTGCTTTATTTTTTTGAAAAGGGATTTCTGAGATTTTTTACTGATGACCTACCTTTTGAATAGGGCATCAGTCTCTGATTGATGGGGGAGGTTAACACCCGGGACCCGCGCTGATCAGACCGGAGTAGACACCGTACGCTGTATAGCGGCTGTGCTTGGTATCTCAGATCGGCCCCATTCACTTCAATAGGGCTGGGCTACGCCACGTCACCGATGAAATTGCCGTCACATGGCTTGGGAAAAGCTGCGAGACCCTGTGCCTTCTCAAACTGCTGATCGGCGGGGGTCTTGAGGATAGGTCATCGGTTAAAAATTTAAATCTCGAAAAAACCCTTGAGCAATGGAAAAAGTTGGTTGCCGACGTGTTCACACCCATTTGCTGGCTCACGTCCATCAGAGACTTATGGCGTGTCTTGTGGATATGGTGGGGATACCACTCTATTCCTGTGTTATATAATGAGAAGATCACCACTTTGTGTATTGATTTATAACCATTTTCAAGATCTCTGCTTGCTGCTGAAGAATTTGGACTTTATTTTTTATTATTATTATTACAGTTGAGTATTTTTTTATTTTTTTTAAATAGTATGCGCTCTAGACAATCCTCGTTGTGCTAAATACCATCATTGGCACAAATATCGCCTGCTCTGATTTGCTACAGTGTATCGGAGCATGAAATAATCGCCGTTCTGCCGTCCAGGCTTAAGATTGTAAATGCTGGGGCGTGTACATGGCCGAGTTGCGCACCTCCGTGTGAAACTTCTTATGGAGGCTTATGTCTCCCAGGCTCATACAGGATCTGTGGGGGTGGGGGGTAGTGACATGTTCCATCACACGCCTGCAGAGGTATGTACAGCATACCTGAACATAGCCCTGGTCAGATGTCTTCATGTCGACAAGCTCGTCCAGGGTGTATGTTCCATCTTTAAGAAGCAACTGTATAAACTTTGATGCAGGTTATGATCCCACAGAACATTAAATTTTGGTGTAAAAAAAGGTCCCCAGCGACACCTGTAATATGACTTGCTGGAAAGCATACAGTGGCATGCCGAGGATTTAAAGGGGTTGTCCAGCCATTCACAAGGGATGGCCTATCTGATTGTCAGGGATCCAATGCTCCGCAGATCATCTACTCGATAGTAAATCGGGTGCTTCACCGCTATGTCTGCAGTGCATGCAGCTGGTATGGGAGTTAAAAGAACAGCAGAGTAAGTCTGCATGCTGGGAGTTGTAGTTTCATAGCAGCTAGAGTGCAGAAGGTTGAGATCCCTGTTCTAAAAGGATTATTTCCATCTGAAACATATCCCATCTACCGGAAAATGCTATAAATGCCCTATGGGGACCCATGTCTGAGTCGCCCGCACATCAAAATAACCAGGACCCCCATTTGCTAATGCAAACAGCTGAAATGGCTTCAGTGCAGTGGGAGCGGTTTTTCCGTACGTCCCACAAACGTCAAGGGAAAGACCTGAGCCATACATTGACAAATGGAGGTGTAGGGGTTTGGGAGTCAAGTGTGTCAGAAAGGTCCTTTGGATCTGTCATGAATGTTTTACTTGCCTATTAAGGCCTCTTGCACACGAATGTTGTGTGCCCGTGGCCATATTGCGGCCCATGTGCACTCTGCATCACGGATGTAGACCCGCATCTTCGTGAATGGAACAGAAATGCTACGGAGTGCTTCTGTGGTGGTTCTGTCTGCGCCACCGCACCGCAAAAAAAATAGAACTTGGAAAGATATACTTGCGTAGCGTACATTCCAATATTTGACAGCATTTCTGCACCACGTGGGCCGTTATAGAGCGTACATAGGATGCAGGGTCTCCCCCAGCAGTCTATGGGTGTGGGCGTACCGAGTGGAAGAGCCAACAACCAAATAAGCCACGTTCTTCTCTTCTGCTTGCGGCTTTGCCGTGAAATAGACAGAACTGCTCATAAAGCATCCCGCGCAAGGAAAAATAAAGTCTTGCTATTATTATTATTTTCACTGCTGGTAGTGTCCCCGACGGCCCAAACTGATGATGATCATCTCGCGGTCCTGCCAAAATGCAGGATTTAAAGCCTTGCCTATAGCCGACTGACGGAGCTGCGGCTCCTGAACCCCGGAGCACGTCGCCTACGTGGAGGTGTTCCATTCTGAAATATTGCAGTTTTACTCCGCACCCTGAGCCCTCGCACTTCTCATTTTGACCTCTGCCGTGATTTTTCATTTTGAATGGTGTGGTGCCACTCTGCGGAGCTAAACCACAAGCGTACTCCCACCGCGGTTTCCCGAAGTGGCAGCACGGTAACCGCGGTTAGATCTGGAAAGCTGCACGTGAAAAATCCTCAACCGCATAAACCGTAGCACGGCCTCCCATTGAAAACGATGGGAGGTGGTTTCTGCGCAGGTGCTGTGTGCTTAAACCCCTGCCAATAATCTGACGTGTGAACATGACCCTAATACTTCTGTCAGTTTTCAGCTTGTGCCGTGTACGCCGAGGGCGGGGTGAGCAGGCCTCTCCTAATGAGACTGGATTACAGGTAACTCCTCTGTTATAAAGCTAGTCATCACTGACTGTAGACGACTGTTGCTGCTCACCTGCCGTCCCTCCCTGCACAGAGCCTGCCCACAACACTCAGGCGGTTCTTCCTTGTGGGTGCCTGATGCAACTGTGGTGCCAGAGATTGGCTTTGCAACAGGTCAGGCAAGATAGCTGCCCCTATAGGTATGTAAAAAACTTTGGAAATGAAAATAGATTTTAAAAACTGTAATTTTTATTTTTGGGGGACATTTTTAAAGGGGTGTTTTCCAAGACTTTAATACTGGTGAGCTATCCTCAGGATAGGTGGTGGGGATCTGACCCCCGGGACCCCCACCGATCAGCTGTTTAAGAAGGCACTTTGGTTTAGGAGCAGCTCAGCCCTACAGAAGTGAATGGAGCTGAGGGCAAAACCAGGCACAGCCAATATACAATGTACAGCGCTGTGCTTGGCAGGCTGCGAGAAGGCAGTGGCGCTCGCAGGAGATGGTCGGATTGCCATGATCCTCACCCCGCCAGTCTACAGAATAATGGCTTATTTTCTCAAATTTGCATGGTGGCGCTCCCATCCACCCACTGTGCAGGGGTCTGTAGCATGATGCCGTTTACTTGAATGGGGGTTAAACCCCCTCCCCCAACAATAGTAATGTCAATGCAGATTAGTAGGATATGCCATTATAAGATGGGCGTAAAGCTTTGTTGGGGACGTCCAGATTCAGGAGGAAACTGGACAACGCAGGATCTACCTGCAGTAAAGAAGTAGTGATCATTACTTGGCAGATCATGCGGGTCTCCTGGCTGTAGCGGTGACGGTACATAGACACATGACTGCTGCAGCCAATCCCTGGGCTCTTTAGTGCACCACTGAGGCCAGTGATTGGCTGCAGCAGTCACGTGTTGCCAGTATATTACAGCTGCAGCCAGGAATACCTGAGCAGGATCTGCCAGTTGGGTCCCCTGTGTTGTCTGGATTCCTGCTGAAACCAGACAACCCCATTAAAATAAAGTGAGTCTGCCGAATGCAGAGGCAGAAGGCAATAAAGGTTTGTCAAATCTGCCCTTTGAATTCTCCCTCCAAGGTTACAGGTAGCTCGTTACTAGATGCCGTCTTTCCAGAAACTCTTGTCTGTCTGGCATTGTGTGTAACACAATAGTATAATCCGAAGCACCCCAGAGTCATGGGCATGGCTGCCTGTCAGCCGGTTACATTCACTTTCCAGGAATTAGAAAATCTCATCCAACCTGTAACTCCAGTCCTTAAATCTGCTTATCGGATTTACTCTTTACCACCCGGCAGTGGAGCGGCTGTAAATGGCCCTCTAGACAAGCGTGGCACGCTCCTGCTCCTTTGCCAGCTTATTAAGCCAGTTCTGTGCCACTGACGGCCAAGTGGTCTTCTCCCAGTGTAGGTTCATGGTGTACAGTATGTGTGCCCTGTATAATCCGGGGCAACGGGGGCGTTACTGTTACACCTAGAGGCTCTGCTCTCTCTGCAACTGCCGCACCTTTTGCACAGGGCCAAGCATGACAACTTTTACACTGCCAGGCCCTGTCAAAGTACAGAGGGTGCGCTAGTTGCAGAGAGAACAGAGAGAACGGTGTTACGGTAATGCTCATTTGCATATATTAATACATAATTTTTCTCATCAATGCGAGCACATATGAACATGGGACCAACACAGATGCCTTCAGCTGCCAAGTGCACATGTAACAGGTCAGCCAGTGTCATAGGTACAAATCTGCTGACGGATGCCCTTTTTTATATAATTGATGCCGTCGCTTGGTTCCACAGCTGAAAATATCGATTTGCCAGTAATTTGCAGCCTGGGAAACCACCAATGACTCTGCTGTTGTGCTTGTGTTCTCAGCAGAGTATTTTATTGCTTGGCGTAAACCCTTTTTTTGCGGCTTGGATGCGGACCCATTCATTTCAATGGGGCTGCAAAATGCAGACAGCACACCGTGTGCTATCCACATCCTTATGTCCGTTCCGCGGCCCTGCAAAAAAGAACATGTCCTTTTGTTTGATTTGCAGATAAGAATAGGCATTAAAAATGGATGTAACACTAACGTTCTCCTTATATTTTGCGTATCTGCGTTGTGCAAAATACATATATTCGTGCTAATGCACTCTAATTCAGTAGATTCCAGGTCTCAATGCGTTCTTGGTGCCCTGGCCGATCAGCCATTTGAAGAGGCTGGTGGTCATTGCGGCCCCCTCCTAGTCCAGCCATGTTGCATTCATCAGTCACATGGTGTAAGAGCAGCTGAGACCTGCACAACCGCTATACATTGTACCGCTGTGAGGAGGCCTAGGTGCCCAAACGGAGCAGGTGCAGGGTGCGGGACCCCAATGATCCGATATTGACTACCTATCCTGAGGACAGGCCATCAGTATTTAACTCCTGAAAAACCCCTTTAAATCAGCAGTATTTCTATGTATTCCTACAGTAAAACAATCCAGACCCGTGCAGTAAACCGATATCTACGCGATGCCTGTGATATTGATCCGACCACGTTGCAAGCCTTATGCAACAATGGATGTAAACCCTTAAGTGTCGTACATCCAGTGTATGGAAGTGCGGGGCTGTCCTGGGTCACTGCGTCTCTGGAGGGGATCATGTTACGGACGTCTGATGCTCGCGGCCTCGGCACGCAGCAGTTTTAGTGTTTGGATTCGCTATTTGATCGCACGGACAGCATTTTGGAGTTCTGCCTGAAAACCTGCATCGAGTGCGCCCGGAGCAGAAAGCAAACACGGTCCTCGAGGCGTTGACTTTTGGAGGTTCCTTTTTGTAATTGTGTCTAAAGGTGCAGTGAGGAAATCTGTCACCTGTATTAAATACACACTTCTATCTCCATGGACGGCAGCCAGATGCCGGGGCCAGGTGTATACCGTCTTACGCCATAATCCAGGTGGATATAATATCTGCTCCTATTCACAAGGCTGAAGGGAAATTGAAGCGTACGACCTTAAGTATTTTTCGATTTGAAAACACTGATCCGCAAAAAAGAGATGACGTCTAATTTTTATTTAAAAAAATATATATATTTAGGGATTGGGGATAAGTATGTGACCGATGGGGGTCTGACTGCAGGAATCGAACTGATCACAAAAAGGCGGACTAGTGCCCCCGTATCAGAGGAGCGTTCATGCTGCTGCTCCATTCGGTCTCTATGGGACTTCCACAGACGGTGCTCGGCTACATCCGCCAGTCTGAATGGTAGCATTCGTGCTAGTCTTGCCGCTCCATCCATGTGGTGCACTAGATATGAGGATTGCTCTTACCAAGCTGTGCATGTAGCCGTAGCTTTTACACGGGCCGATGCAGAGCCTTAATGAGCGCGGGTTGACGATCTAAGGCTACTTTCACACTGGCGTTTTGGCTTTCCGTTTGAGATCCGTTCAGGGCTCTCGCAAGGGGTCCGAAACAGATCAGTTTTGCCCTACTGCATTCTGAATGGAAAAGGATCCGCTCAGTTTGCATCAGTTCAGTCTCCATTCCGCTCTGGAGGCGGACACCAAAACGCTGCCTGCTTGATGAAACTGAGCCAAACGGATCCCTCCTGGCACACAATGCAAGTCAATGGGGACGCATCCGTTTTCTATGACGCAATCTGGCACAATGGGAAAACGGATCCGTCCTCTGACTTTCAATGGTGTTCAAGACAATGTTAAAGATGATACAAACGGAACCGTTCTGAACGGATGCAGACGGTTGTATTATCTGAACGGATCCGTCCATGACGGATCTGCACAAAACGCGAGCGTGAAAGTAGCCTAACGAGTTGTCTGACGCTGATTATAAATGGTGATTTACACTCCCCCCCCCCCCATACAGTTTGCCTATTGTCAGCAGTGATGATTTTTTAGGTGCCCATAGAAGATGCAGTCAGCCCTGAAAACTAGAATTCACCAGTGTCTTTTAGAGTCTGGTCTGTTGGCACTGGTATCATGGAGCCCCCAGCGATGGCTGCCAGTCATGTCCACCCACAGTGAAGACTTTGCTCTGCAGGTTCTGTCCAGTATATACAGTCGTATTTGATGTTGGGTTGAGGCATTGCCCGGAAGAGCAAGTAAATATAACCCGATGAGGGGGTTTTCAGCCATTTAGGGACACAGGGCAGAACTGATTGTTGGGAATAGTTTGCCCTCGGATACAGTCACTTTTTATTTTTTTCCCCCAGTGGTAGGACCCCAATCTGATGGCTATCCCCCATCCTGTGGATAGAGGATAACTTTCTATAACCGGAATACCCCTTTAAGAACTGATGTGACAGGGCAGCCATAGAAATGAATAGGGTCGCAACACGACTCACAAGTGTGCTGCTGCCCCAGAATAGCAAAAATCCAACACTGCTGGCTAAATTTATTTTTTTTGCAATTCTGGGGTTGCAGCAAATGTGTGAGTTGCGCTGCGACCGCATTTCTATGGCTGATCTGTGATACTTGGACACTCGACATGTCTCGAGGGCAAAATCGCAGAGTAGTTGTACCCTAACACTGTCAGACCATCACTGCGGCCAGAGAGGACCCCCCCCCCCCTGTAAGAGCATTAGACTAATCCAGCCAGTGGGCATCTTTACATGGCTCTGTCAATAGAATAATAGAGCTGTTATCCCGATTCTACACCTAGTAATTATTACCCTGCCGATAACCTCCTCCCCTCGCATCAGCAGTGAGCGGACGCTGGATCACATATCCGTATAGGTGTTTTATGTCTCTGTGCTGTCTGCCATGGGAGGACACTAGATTATATTTATGACAAGGCATCCCTTTAAATGTGCCCTCTCGAGGTTGTCGGAGGACCCCAGGGGAGTGTTTGTGAAGAGCGGAGGTCACCGTCATGGATTTCCTGCCGGGATCATGTAGGCACGGTTGTTGATCTCCGATGTTGTTTGTTTTTGGTTGTCTCGCTGTAATCGACCAATTAGAGCCTCACGTTATAGGCGCCCGGGGAATAAAAGCGCTCATTTATCTGAGGCCGCCCGACGTGCACGTTGCTGTATGATTGTTAAAGGAACAATACTATTTTATATGATGATTTCAGCTGGAAATATTTATTTGTAATATACAAGCCAAACGTGTCTTAAAGGGGACCTGTTAAATATGGCAGCATGTTCTAGAGCCGGAGGAGCTGAGCAGATTCAGTACAAGGCCTCATTCACAGGTCAGTGTTCCACATACATGTGCCGTACATGTTCTCCTCTGACAGCGCACGTCCCCATTCATTTTAATGTGTGTATTCACACATGTTTTAGCACGGGTGCATGTTCTATTATGTTCGTGTTCACGGATCTGTCGCGACAATCGTAGTCTATGGGTCCGTGTTTCATGGATCATTAGGAAAAGATGCATTGAAAGCTATTCAGCTGCACAGTGAAACACAGATGACACACGGACAGTAAAAAATGGACACACGGACCACTTGCAGGTCCTCCACTGGCATCTTCAGAGTCATCACTGACCATCTTTTCACGGATTTAATGAGGCTTTACTTGTATTTCATTTAAATTCCTGTTTATTTTGGGCTTTGAGGTCCAGGAGGCGGTCCTATCGGTGATTGACAGCTCTGTCACTGATGGCACCGCCTCCTATGAGTGATAAATCTCCCCCATAGGGCTGAGAAGGAGGGGTTACCATACTCGTGTGCATGATAAGTGACCGGTTACCGTTCTTCATGGCCTCCAAAATGGCTGACTATAGTTGCATGATAATAGAAGGTAAATTTTACAGAAAATTTACCTTCATTTTTGTACTACCTGGCGGCGGTGCGGTACCCCTGTCGCGGGCGCCTGTCTGCCGGCTGTGCGGTTCCCCTGCTGTGGGCTCCTACCTAGGCGTGGTGCAGTTCCCAAGCTACTGGCGGCGGCACTGCTGTCCTCTGTGGCGCCTACCTTAGAATAAGACTACTTTTCACATTAGCGTTTTGGCTTTCCGTTTGTGAGATCCGTTCAGGGCTCTCACAATCGGTCCAAAACGGATCAGTTTTGCCCTAATGCATTCTGAATGGAAAAGAATCTGCTCAGAACGCATCAGTTTGCCTCCGTTCAGTCTCAATTCCACTTTGGGGGTTGGACACAAATGCTTGCAGCGTTTTTCTGTTCGCGATGTGGTGCGGAGCAAGACGGATCCGTCCTGGCACACAATATAAGTCAATGGGGACGAATCGGTTTTCTCCGGCACAGTAGAAAACAAATCCGTCCGTCCCCCCCCCCCCCCGGACGGATCCGCCCAGAAAAAAAAAAAGCTAATGTGAAAGACGACTGGCATCAAATCTGTTTTTTTGGTATGCGCATCCATAATAGTTCCTGTTCCTAGGCCTCTGAAGTGTGACTGTCCTTGGAGACGTCTCGCTGACTTTACTGTCACTTTATGACCATTTCTCACTATATCCTCTCTTTTATTAGTTGGGAAATTGCTGTGTTTTTTTTGTTTCTTTTCCATGAGTGCAGCGAGCGTGCAAGTAAAATAAAGTACACAAATGTGGGTCTGACGCACTCTGTACTCGCTGGGAAGACAAAGCCGCCCTTGTCCGCTGACCCTGGGGACGGCTTGGCCTCTATGCTGTGAATGGCGGTTCGGACGGCCGTACCAGGGTGTATTGTGCGCCTTTCTCCAATCCCAGCGCACAACAACCTCTCCATGTACAGATTCCTCCAGTGTTTTATGGAATGTTATCAGTGTTTTATGGATGGGGATAATACTTGTGCTAATCAATAGCGAGTAGTTTACTCTGATAAGGTTTCTGTGCTTATCTCACTTTCACTCTGCAGTAGCCGCTTATCAATCGATTTATTCCCCCCCCTAAGCAATGAGTGTTAAAAGCTTCCCCTGTGGACGGGCTATACTATTACAGGCAGCCCCCCCCCCCGCCTCGTGGGAGGGGCTATAGTATTACAGGCAGCCCCCCCCGCCTCGTGGGAGGGGCTATAGTATTACAGGCAGCCCCCCCCCGCCTCATGGGAGGGGCTATAGTATTACAGGCAGCCCCCCCGCCTCGTGGGAGGGGCTATAGTATTACAGGCAGCCCCCCCCCCGCCTCGTGGGAGGGGCTATAGTATTACAGGCAGCCCCCCTGCCTCGTGGGAGGGGCTATAGTATTACAGGTAGCCCCCCTGCCTCGTGGGAGGGGCTATAGTATTACAGGCAGCCCCCCTGCCTCGTGGGAGGGGCTATAGTACTACAGGCAGCCCCCCTGCCTCGTGGGAGGGGCTATAGTACTACAGGCAGCCCCCCTGCCTCGTGGGAGGGGCTATAGTACTACAGGCAGCCCCCCTGCCTCGTGGGAGGGGCTATAGTACTACAGGCAGCCCCCCTGCCTCGTGGGAGGGGCTATAGTATTACAGGCAGCCCCCCTGCCTCGTGGGAGGGGCTATAGTATTACAGGCAGCCCCCCTGCCTCGTGGGAGGGGCTATAGTATTACAGGCAGCCCCCCTGCCTCGTGGGAGGGGCTATAGTATTACAGGCAGCCCCCCTGCCTCGTGGGAGGGGCTATAGTATTACAGGCAGCCCCCCTGCCTCGTGGGAGGGGCTATAGTATTACAGGCAGCCCCCCTGCCTCGTGGGAGGGGCTATAGTATTACAGGCAGCCCCCCTGCCTCGTGGGAGGGGCTATAGTATTACAGGCAGCCCCCCTGCCTCGTGGGAGGGGCTATAGTATTACAGGCAGCCCCCCTGCCTCGTGGGAGGGGCTATAGTATTACAGGCAGCCCCCCTGCCTCGTGGGAGGGGCTATAGTATTACAGGCAGCCCCCCTGCCTCGTGGGAGGGGCTATAGTATTACAGGCAGCCCCCCTGCCTCGTGGGAGGGGCTATAGATGTCAGAGAGGGGGCTCTGGTGGACCCATCCATACACAGGCAACCGGATAGAGAAGCCAATTCTTCTCCCCCCGCCACCATATAAAATGGGGTTGTGAAGTTATTCTATAGTGTCGTCATATATATTAATCTCTGTTAAAGCAGTTATCTCAAAACCACATTGATTCATCAAAACCTCCTATTGAACTGGCTAGGATCCATGCACTTGTATTACATAATGTTCTGGTAAGGAGGTGCCAGTCGGAACAAGCAGAGCCTCCGTGGGACTTGAATGTCTTTTAGGACCACATATTAGAGAAAGAGGGTCATGTCCTTAAGGTTAAAGGGTGGGGTGAATGCTGGAGGGGACCGGAAGAGGAGAACCTGGGATTTGATGACATTTCTTCATGGTCATCATGAGATTAAAGGGCATCTGTCAGCAGATGTGTACCTGTGATGCTGGATGACCTGTTGGCAGCTGAAGGCATCTGTGTTGGTCCTATGCCCATATGTGCCCGCATTGCTGAGAAAAATGGTGTTTTAATATAGGCAAATGAGCCTCTAGGTGCAACGGGGGTGTAGCCATTACACTTGAAGGGTCTGTTCTCTCTGCACTATGACAGGGCCAGGCAGTATAATCATCATTGCCAAGCCCTGTCGAGCAAAGTGCAGAGGGCGGGAAGTTGCAGAGAGCACTAGGTGTAATGGCAACGCCCCCGTTGCTCCTAGAGGCTCATTTGCATATATGAAAACAAAACTTTTCTTTGCCATCACTGTACATTATCCCAGCATTGTGACATCAGTGTGCATTCTCCCAGCCCTATGACATCACTGGGTAAATTTTCCTTGTGTTGTCACGTAACTGTGTGTATCCCCCCCCCCCCCCAACCCTCATTTACTGCTTGTGCTTGGAAGACGTAATATTAATGTTGCTATGGGCCCCCGTGATTACTTAGTGTGCTCCTGGTCAGGGCCAGGCATGATGTTGTTTTCTCTGCCTGGCCCTGTCAAAGTGCAGAGGGAGAACCAGTTGAAGAGAGAGCAGAGCCTCTAGGTGTAATGGTAACGCCCCCGTTGCTCCTAGAGGCTCATTTGCATATATTAATACATAATTTTTCTCAGCAATGCGGGCACATATGGGCATGGGACTAACACGGATGCCTTCAGCTGCTAACAGGTCAGCCAGTTTCATAGGTACAAAGCTGCTGACAGATGCCCTTCAAGAGTTTGCCTCAGTTGTGTCCAGTCTTCCCAATCATAAGTGAGATGGTGCTTAGACCCCGGCTGTCAGGGCATGGGGTCTGATATATTTAGGAGATTTGACATCCCCTTCTCGACTGATGCCAGCGGTCAGTTTGGCAGTAAGGCTGTTCCTCTAAGCACATACTGTATGTCAAACTCGCGGCCCTGCAGCTGTTGAAAAACGACATCTTCCGTCGTGCCCAGACAGCCTGCAGATCTCGGGGCATGATGGGAGTTGTAGTTTTGCAATCCCAAGAGTTTGAAATCCCTGCTCCACAGTGCCTTTGCCCTCACTAAACGTTGAACGGTCGCGTTGCTGAATCGCAACATATTGAAAATAATTGTGGCCTCGTTGTGAATCTCAAGTTGCCAAAATTTCAGCAGGTTCTGGACGGCTGCTCGCCGCTGTGACTTGCAGGTTGCAACACTATTACATTCACTTTCATTATATTGTGATGTAGCCTCACTATACATCGCACATGTATTCCTAATCTAGGGATTACTCGGCTGTTCTCGTAACTCCCATAGAAACGGTAAGAGGATTCTGGGAGTTGTAGTTTCAGAACATCTGATGTGCCAGAGGTCACTAATCCCTGTCCTAACCTAAAGGATCATGTACACTGACAAGAGATTTACAGCATATGTACATTTTCCGATCATCCAATGTGGAAGATGTACGGGGAAGCTGTATATGGCGGGTGACAAAAATGGGGGCAGTTTTGGTTTTCTGGTTGGAGTTTTTCTAGAACTTATTGCACAAGTCAACAACAGTCAGCACTCCTGTGGTGAAACTACAACTCCCAGCAGGTTCCAGTTACTTCTGTGGAAGTTCTGAGAATGGCCTAGAAAATATGCATGCTAGGAGTTGTAGTTCAACCACTGCCTGAGGTTGCTGATGCCTGACATATCAGATTGTTATCCATAATGATATTAAAGGGGTTTTCTCTAGTAGCAGTCCCCCCCACAGGATAGGAGATCAGTATCTGATCGCTAGGGGTCCAACTGCTGTGAACGCCATCATTTATGAGATCGTAAAATGCGGCAGTAGTACATGTGACCACTTCTCCATTCACTTCTGTCGGACTATCGGAGATCGGGACCCCTGTTCTAGTGGATTCTGGGAGTCCCAACAGTCAGACCCTTGGTGATCAGATACTGATCCTTTGTGCTGTGGATGGGAAACACCCTTAAGATAGGTTGTTGTGTATGGGCCCTGGGCAAGGGGATCATGGCATGGAGGAGCAGATGGCACTGGAGGAGGGGGACATGGCAATGGAGGGGCAAATGGCACTGGAGGAGGAGGACATGGCAATGGAGGGGCAAATTACACTGGGAGTGGGGGACATGGCATGGAGGGGCTGATCTAATGGCAGTGGGGGACATCACATGGCATGGAGGCACTGGGGGACATGGCAACGGATGGCATGGAGGAGCTGATGGAACTGGGGGGGGGGAACTTGGGCTGATGGAACTGGGGGGGGGGAACTTGGGCTGATGGAACTGGGGGGGGGGGAACTTGGGCTGATGGAACTGGGGGGGGGGAACTTGGGCTGATGGAACTGGGGGGGGGGGGAACTTGGGCTGATCGCACAGGGGGGAATGAAGGGTGTTGGGGGTCTGAGTTTTTATAAAGGAAAACAGTCTTTTTTTTTTTTTTTTTTTTTTTGAGTACTTGATTAATCCTAAAAATAATCGGTTGCTGCAGCCCTAGTATGGGCAGAGGGCTGGAGAAATGCTTTCCTGTCATCAGGGATTTCCTGCCATTCCTCCCGCTCTTCCGGTCTCCGACACGAGCACCTGGAGGCAGACGTGGGTGTAATACCCTGCGTGTCATTTGTACAGTAGTCGGGTTTGATAAAATGGAAGTTTTCATGTTTGCTTGGTTTTGTAGGAAAATATGTACAGTTCTCCACCTTTTGGTAGGTTACCAAGTGTATTTTGGACGGCTCTACAACAACCCTTCATGATCCAAGGAGGACCTGATCCAATGCAGGCTTGGGCAGTGTTTGTCTGGTGGTGACTCATGGCACCTATACGCCGGCAAGGCAAACATAAAAAAAGTTCTCTCCCGTATCGCGGTTCGAACGCTGGCACCGCCTGCTCTGTGGGGAAGACCTGTCATGCCCGACCTTTATCTAACACCATTCGTGATGCAGTTTACGATGGAGAGATACGCCATAATGAAGAGGTGCCCGCCTGTCATCAGTGCACCACAATCTGAAATCTGTGCCGGCTAGGAGCTGGTGTACGTTTCAGGCATTACTTGCACCAGAAAACTGGCACAAATGACGGTGTATGTCAAGCAAGATTTGAGGAAAATAAATTTGAGGTGGTCAGCCACTCTATAGTCGCTTTACCCTCATTTGTCACACTTTATTGGGGTCCAGGAAGCTGAGATAAACCGCAGCACAACCCTTCAGTCCGACTACAACCGGCTGCATCCGTTTAGAACGAATCTGTTTGTATTTTATCAAAAATGAAAGGGGGGGGGGGGGGGGGGGGGAGGCACTAAAACTGTTGTAAGTCAATGGGAGCTGGATCCGTTTTTTTCGTATCCGGCACCTTTGACTTGGGGTACTTTCACACTAGCATTAAAGTTTTCCGGTGTTGAGTTCCGTCACAGGGGCTCAATACCGGGAAAAAAATGATCAGTTTTATCCTAATGCATTCTGAATGGAGAGCAATCCGTTCAGGATGCGTCAGTTCAGTCCATCTTACGTTTTTTTGGCCAGAGAAAATACCGCAGAATCCTAAACACTTGGCGGAAGTGTATTGGTGCCGGGATTAAAATTGCTGCATTGACTGATCCGTTCTTCCAGTCTGCGCATGCGCAGACCTTTAAATCTGTGAAGAAAATAAATACCGGATCCGTCTGACAACCGTTTGCATCCGGATTACCGGATCCGGCAGGCAGTTCCGGTGACAGAACTGCCTGCCGGAATCCTCTGCTTCAAGTGTGAAGTACCCCAAGATGATTTTTGTTGCCGGATCAGGCTTGTTCAATTTCCTATGCCGGACACAAAAATGTTGCGTGCAACTGTTTTGTGCCCGGCATGGGATCGCAACAAACTGGAACGGAAAGCATTCTGGTGCGCTCCTCCTTTTTTACTTTTTTTTTATTTTATTTTATTTTTTTCTTCAGTTTTGTCCCCATGGACCATGAATGGGGACAAAACTGAAGCGGTGTGCTGCGGTTTTAAGACGCTGTACCGGATCTCAAATCCGGAATGTGAAAGTAGCCTTACCTGCCTTTTGACAGAGGGAACCCTGCAGTTTTTGACAGTAGTCTCCCCTCCCCCAAATCTTATTTATATTAATTTGTGTGGTGTTGATATGACATTACCATTGAATGGCGCTTTATTAACCTCCCGGATCTGTAAGCCGCCAGCGTGATCGCGCCTGGTCGGGTCTTGTATAAGGAGTCTTTCACACGAGCAACACAGATTCGGGGCCTATTCAGGAAAAAACTGATGGTTTTGCACGCAGGTTTAGGGCTCATGCACACAACCTTTTTGTCCACATCATTGAAAACCGCTTTTCATCTGGATGCCTGTTTTTCACGCTGCCCATTCATTTCTATGGGACGAGAGCTGCGGGAAACAATGGACAGTGTAAAACATCCTGCGATGGTCTATGAATCTGCAAGTACCTATAGAAAGGAATGGGTCAGGATTCAGTCCATTTGCAAAACGGTTAACATCCTTGCTCGTGTGGACCATAAGTCTGTGTCATGCTGGGGTAGATACGGTTTTCTGCATTCTCGGAGCTCACGGGTAGGATGCTCGGATTGTCACCACTAAATATCCTCTCATTCTGTTCTTTCTACAGGACTTAAGGTTCACCATGATATCCATTCCAGACTTCTACAGAGGGAAGAATGTCCTCATCACAGGGGCCACAGGCTTCATGGGGAAGGTCCTGCTGGAGAAGCTGCTGAGGTCTTGCCCAGGCATCAAGGCGGTTTATGTGCTGGTGCGACCCAAAGCTGGCCAGAAGCCTCAGGAACGAGTGGATGAAATGATGAGCTGCAAGGTAAGTCATGGCACGTCGGCCATATGTCACCTCGTCGTGTTGTCAGAATAACCGTTTTTGCATCTTGTGATCGCGACGTCCAAGGACGAGCTTCTGTCTGATCTCCGCTAGAGACTTGTCAATCACAAGGGGATTGTGAACGTTTTTGTTGACGTAGGGTGGGATGATATCGAAAAATCCCCACAGTAACATTAAGAAATGTATCATGATATCAAGATATATGATAAATGCCCATTTAGAAAAAAAATAAAAATTGGGGCCACAAGGAGCAGTTAAAATGTATGGGGGCTACAAGGAGACATTATGCTGTATAGGGTGGTCACAAGGAGACATTCTACTGAATGGTGGGGGCCAAAATTAGACGTTACACTGTATGGGGGGGGGGGGGGGGCCACAGTGAGACGTTCTACTGTATGAGGGGGCCACAATTAGACGTTATACTGTATGGGGGGGCAGAAGGAAATGTTATACTGTTTGTGGGGGCCACAAGTCGAGCCCCCATAGAGTATAATGTCTCCTTGTGGCCCCAATGTACCAGCCGGAGTGGTGCACAGGGATTTCGCTCACCAGCGCCGCCGCTCTTAGTCTGAGGTCCCCGTTCCTCTTGTGCAACATGTGTTTACGACACGTACCGACTTGGGTGCGCAGCCTGCTGACGTGTAATGTGCATCGAGGGCCAGGATGTGATGTGTGTTGGCGCACATAACACGTTGGTACGTGTCTATGCGATGCCTGTTTTTTTAAGCTGTCAGCGCTAAGTGCTCCTATGATGTCACTAAAATACTGCCGTAATTAAGAAATAGTGATATAGCCACATCGCTGTTTCTCCTGCAATGTTTGTAGGTCCCGGTTTATCGCCCAACCCAAGGCTGACAACAGGTGATCAGGGGGCAGCGAGGATAAAGACGGATGGAACAGCAGATTGCATTCAGATGCAGATTAGTGTGGAGTCCCTCTGAGTTTTGGGGCTTTGCCAGTTTCCTGTGTTTTGCCCTCTGTTCACCTTCAGATAATTATACCACTGATTCTGACATTTACTCTCCTGGTTAGGGCCGTGGTGAATCCCATGTGGATTTAAAGTGATACTCCCTTGGTAGAAACGCTTGTCTGCCATGGTAACCAGCACCGGGACCTTGAGTCGCATTGTGCTTGCCTTGTACGTGGTGTCGGAATCGTAAAGAATATGCAGAGAAGTTGGCGGCATGTATAGATGCCTACGTATGGGTAGATACCCTGAGATACTGCTCAGGAGGGGGAAGAATAAAATGTTCCCCTTGATGACTTGATTCTTCTCTACATTGTCTTGAAGGCTGTATTGTCCTTGCTCCAGGGATAGCACTTGTTAACGCTTTCAGGGCTAGGGTCTTCAGTTGCTGAAATGTCCACAGCAATATTTTTTACCTTTTTTTTTTTTTTTTTTTTTTTGGGAATGAGGGGGCCTCATGCGTACAACCACGGATCTGCAAAATATGAACCCTCCCGCGTGCGTTCCACATTTTTTTTTTTTTTTCACTCCCTCGGCAGGGCGGACCAAAATAGGACCTACTTTACAATTTGCGGAACAGACTTCCTGTCTCTTGAGAGCAGCCCTCATGGGCCATAGACACGATGGACAGGAGGAGACCCCATTGACTTCTATGGTAGACTTTTCTACATGGCTGTGCAGAGGCTGGGAGGAAGTAGATGAGCTGTAATATCACCTACTGTGAAGGGTGGATCCCATGTTATCCATTGTAAGAGTTAGGTAGCGGGGTCGTCTCTGGGATTGACTAGCACACTCTATTGCCCACAGATTCCAGGCAAGCTCAGTTCCATCAACTGTCCAGATTTGTCAGCAGGGGTACCTAAATAAAACAAAATTATATGCCTGTCCGGTTCTAACTATACAATCAGGAACTCCTGACTAACCTGGTGCCAGCCTAACACTGGGCCCAAAACATAACCATATCGTTTGTACCACCTGCTATGCTCTCAGACTCCCAGAAGTCCTGTTCCTGGGCATAGTCAGAGCGACACCTGAGGAGTGATTACCTGACAGCCCAAAACCCGGATTGTCCGGATGAAGTAGGAGCCCACCCTTCTCTCCCCACTCCAGCAACACAGACCCGAAAAAAAGTTTGTTTTTTTTATACACTGAACAAAAATATAAACGCAACACTGATTAGACAGCATGAATATTGCACAGGTGTGCCTTGGACTGCCCACAATAAATGTCCACTCTGAAATGTGCACTGTTTTGCCGTACTGGGGGGTCAGAAAACCAGTCAGTATTTGGTGTGGCCACCATTTGCCTCACACAGTGCAACACATCTCCGTGGCATAGAGTTGATCAGGTTGTTGATTGTGGCCTGTGGAATGTTGGTCCACTCCTCTTCTATAGCTGTGCGAAGTTGCTGAATATTGGCAGGAACTGGAACGCGCTGTCGTATATGCGGATCCAGAGCATCCCAAACATGCTCAATGGGTGACCTGTCCAGTGAGTATGCTGGCCATGCAACAACTGTGATGTTTTCAGCTTCCAGGAATTGGGTACAGATCCTTGCAATATGGGGCCGTGCATTATCATGCTGTAACATGAGGTGATGGTCGTGGATGAATGGCACAACAATGGGCCTCAGGATCTCGTCACTGTATCGCTGTGCATTCAAAATGCCATCAATAAAATGCATCTGTGTTCATTGTCCATAACATACGCCTGCCCATACCATAACCCCACCACCACCATGGGCCACTCGATGCACAACGTTGATGTCAGCAAACCGCTCACCCACACACGCTGTCTGCCATCTGCCCTGAACAGTGAAAACCGGGACTCATCCGTGAACAGAACGCCTCTCCAATGTGCCAGACTCCATCGAATGTGAACATTTTCCCACTCAAGTCGGTTACGACGACTAGTTGCAGTCGGGTCCAGACCCTGATGAGTACGACGAGCTGCAGATGAGCTTCCCTGAGACGGTTTCTGACAGTTTAAGCAGAAATTCTTTGGTTATGCAAACCGATTGTTGCTGCAGCTGTCCGGGTGGCTGCTCTGAGGATCATGGAGGTGAACATGCTGGATGTGGAGGCCCTGGGCTGGTGTGGTTACACGTGGTCTGCGGTTGTGAGGCCGGTTGGATGTACTGCCAAATTCTCTGAAACTCCTTTTGGAGACGGCTTATGGTAGAGAAATGAACATTCATTGCACGGGGAACAGCTCTGGTAGATATTCCTGCAGTCAGCATGCCAACTGCACGCTCCCTCAAACATTGCAACATCTGTGGCATTGTGCTGTGTGATCAAACTGCACATTTCAGAGTGGCCTTACATTGTGGGCAGTCTAAGGCACACCTGTGCAATATTCATGCTGTCTAATCAGCACCTTGATATGCCACACCTGTGAGGTGGGATGGATTATCTCGGTAAAGGAGAAGCGCTCACTAACACAGATTTAGACAGATTTGTGAACCATATTTGAGAGTAATGGGTCTTTTGTGTATGTAGAAAATGTTTCAGATCTTTGAGTTCAGCTCATGCAAAATGGGAGCAAAACCGAAAGTGTTTATACTTTTTGTTCAGTGTAAAATTTTATTAAATATAGATGGGGGAAAAAAACCTTGACCTATTGTTTAAGTGTACTTTCACACTTGCGGCAGGACGGATCCGACAGGCTGTTCACCATGTAGGATCCGTCCTTCGGCTATTTCGCCGTGCCGCCGCTCCGTCCCCATTGACTATAATGGGGAAGGGGGCGGAGCTCCGGCGGTTCACGGCGAAAGGCTGCCGGACTAAAATTACTGCATGTCAGGCTTTTTAGTCCGGCGGCTTTCGCCGTGCTGCGCCGGAGCTCCGCCCCCGTCTCATTTTCTGAAGACACATTCCCTTTTAATGTGGTGCCAAAACTAGTAAATTTTTCTTAGTCCCCCCCCCCCCCCCTTTTTCTTTAAATGTATTTCTACGTTTTTTTTTGCCAAGTCATAGCAAGATGCAATCCTGTTATTGTCACATGTATAGCGATGTCAAATGTGTGTACTGTGCCCCATATGCATAACTGCAAAAATGTCCGAGGACTCGTGGTCCTCATCTTGATTCGAGCTGGGATATGTAAATGAGAACAAGTTTCTGTCTACAAAATCTTGCATTTTTGAATACAAAGAGCAGATGGGGCGAGGACGGAGAGTCAAAAATAGTGGTGCGTAATTAGTGTGTGTGTGTGTGTGTGTGTGAATTTGGGCTAACGCATTTTGCATGAAATGGATGCAATACTACGAGGCTGCAGGATGCCAATCTAATGTGCACCCATACCATGGACAATGCTTCAGATGATGCATAAGCTGGGGGGGGGGGGAGCTGGATTTTAGCAGGGCAAGAGGAGGTTAAACGGGTCTGGTAACTGGGATTAGCATAGGCTTTCTTATGTTTGATTGGGAGAGTGCTTGCGGCAACAGAAATCTTCCCACACTGCTCTCTTGGCAATGGTGGCCGGACAAGTTTAAGTGTGTGTTGTCCAGTCTTAAGTCGGGGCCTCTTCAGGATAGGACGAACGTGGGTGCAGGGTGTCTGACTTCTGCCGATCAGCTAGTGATGCCCTCTCCCCAGGCTAGGGTGGGTGCACGGTTTAGGGCCCCTGCTGATCAGCTAGCGATGACCTCTCTGATTTCTAGAGAAAGTGTTTCTTTCAGGATCCTGCAGACTGACGCACAGTTGAGTGTAGATTTATTTATTTTAAATTTGATTATTTTTTTAATTCTCTATTTTTGTTAGTATATTTGGTAGATTAATATCTGGGTACTTTGGCCCAAGTCTGTCTGCAAATCAGGGCAGGAAACTGGAGTCGCCCTTTTGTATCTTATCTTTGTGTCATTTGACATAGATTGTGCCCTGGGCTCACGTCATGAATGTATCTTTGGCAGACGCTCCTATCTGATACAGAACCGCGCCGGAGAGATCGCTACTACACCTTGCCTTTTAGGCACTTTTTATAGTGTCTTTTGGTAATGCAAAGATTTATAGTTTTAAAGGGGTTGTCTCACTTTGGCAAATGGTGTTTATCATGTAGAGAAAGTTAATACCAGGCACTTCCTAATGTATTGTGATTTGTCCATATTGCTGAATTCATTTTTGCAGACTTAAAAAAATAATATATATATATATATATATATATATATATATATATATATATATATATGTATAATAATATATATGCTCCTGAATACATTATAGCACAATGACACCGGCTGCTGTTAGGCCCCTTTCACACGGGCGAGATTTCCGTGCGGGTGCAATGAGTGAGGTAAACACATTGCACCTGCACTGAATCCGGACCCATTCATTTCTATGGGGCTGTGCACATGAGCGGTGATTTTCGCGCATCACTTGTGCGTTGTGTGAAAATCTCAGCATTCTCCTCTTTGTGCGTTTTTCACGTAACGCAGGCCCCAAGATATGAATGGGGTTGCGTGAAAATCGCAAGCAAGTGCGGATGCAGTGCGATTTTCACGCATGGTTGCTAGGTGATTATCGGGATGGAGACCCGATCATTATTATTTTCCCTTATAACATGGTTATAAGGGAAAGTAATAGCATTCTGAATACAGAATGCATAGTACAATAGGGCTGAAAGGGTTAAACAAATAATACGCATAATACTCAATACGCAGACGGTGCAACGGTACTTTATTTCAGTGGTTAAAAATCTAACGTCCAGTTAAACAAAATCCTTGTTTACGGAAAAAAGCGGAACTGACACGAAAAGATAATACGTTTCTGTGCATGAGCCCTAAGGCTGTGTCAGACTCTGCCAATGATTCTCAGGAGGGAGGCGTTCCTTCCCGTCAGTCGCCTGATCACTAGCAGAAGAGACAGCTGCCTTTACATTCAGCGATCTCCTCCACGGTATAGGGCTGGAGCTATCATTATACCATCGTCGCTCCTCCCCATGCTGTCCAGTTGTTTGCCTGCGGCAGTAATTTGTAAACCTGTCAAAGGATTTGGATTGCCCAATAATTGAGCGTTTGCTTGTTCGGGTAATCGGCGGCAGTATTAGGCTACTTTCACACTAGCGTTCGATCGGATCCGTTCTGAACGGATCCGCTCATATTAATGCAGACGGTGGCTCCGTTCAGAACGGATTCCGTTTGCATTACCATGAACAACAAAAAAAAATAAAAAATAAAATAATAATTTTTTTTTTTTTTTTTTTTTTCATGATAGTGCAAACGGGACCCGTTTTGACTTTACATTGAAAGTCAATGGGGGACGGATCCGTTTGAAAATTGAGCCATACTGTGTCAACTTCAAACGGATCCGTCCCCATTGACTTACATTGTAAGTCTGGACGGATCCGTTTGCCTCCGCACAGCCAGGCGGACACCCGAACGCTGCAAGCAGCGTTCAGGTGTCCGCCTGCTGAGCGGAGCGGAGGACAGACGGTGCCAGACTGATGCATTCTGAGCGGATCCGTATCCACTCAGAATGCATTAGGGCTGGACGGATCAGTTCGGGGCCGCTTGTGAGAGCCTTCAAACGGAACTCACAAGCGGAGCCCCGAACGCAAGTGTGAAAGTAGCCTTACACTGCCAGATCGTCGCAAACCAGCATTACTGCAGACACTCGTTAGTGATTGGCCCGACAATCGCCTGGTGTAATACAGGTTTTATAAAAACGCAATGCTTTAGAATAGAGCTCTTTTAACCCCTTCAGGATCGAACATTTCCGCCAAGGTTTTTTGAATGTGACATTACAGCATTAACCTTGCACTAAAAATGACAGGACATCCTTATTCTATGTGTCAGTACGATTATGGCAATACCAAATGTGTATAGTTATTAGTAGGGATGAGCAAATCGACTTTGGATGAAACATCCGAAACAGATTCGCATTAAACTTTGTTTCAATACTGTACGGAGCGAGCGCTCCGTACAGCATTAGAATGTATTGGCTCCGATGAGCCGAAGTTAATACTCGCGAGACTTTGCGTAATAACTTCAGAAATTGATTTATACTGTAAAAAAACATTTGCCGAACTCTGGTTCGGTTCCAAGTCAGACAAAGGGAGCCACCCTCGTTCTGTCTAACCAGTTCGGTATGGACAGTGACATCTGAGGGGTTAATTGTCGGGGGTTGGCATCATCGCCAATCCCGGTCACTGCCAGCAGATGTCTGCAGTATTATACAGCCAACACCGCCACGCGTATGCTCTGCTTGTGAGTTCGCTCCATACATCCCCAGCACACTAATGCCGTACATGCACAGCATTACGTATTAAGGAGGTTAACAGCCGAGGGGAGTTAAGATGGTGGCGGTTATAATACCCGGGAAAACAAGCTGCTGTCACCTGATTGTGTCACTGCAGCTGGAGCAATGGCCGCTGCCTGCTCCTCGCTCTCTCTGCTTTGGCTCATACAGCGAGGCCTGACTGAGCCACCCCTTCTCATCTCTGGTGTTCACAGAGCTAACCGGTTGACCTGATGGGATTTTAATATTGCTAGCCTATTCTCAGGTTAGGCCTACAATATCTCATCGGGGGATTCAACACCCCCCCCCCCCCCCCCCACCAATCAGCTGTTCAGCAGTGGCTCTGGTGCCAGACGTGGTCTCTGTCCATTGTGCAGTGTGGGGGTCAGCAACCTCTGGTGCTGCAGCTGTTCTGGAACTACAACTCCCACCATTCTCCTTTCACTTCCTTGGGAGTTTAAAAAAGAACAGATGAGTAAGAATGCATGCTGGGAGTTGTAGTTTCAAAGCAGCTGGCGTGCCGAAGCCTGCTGATCCCTGGTCTAGTGCAGGGATGGCCAACCTGAGGCTCTCCACATGTTACAAAACTACAACTCCCAGCATGCACAGACTGCCAACAGCTATCGGCCTACAGCAGGGCATGGTGGGAATTGTAGTTTTACAACAGCTGGAGAGCCACAGCTTGGCCATGCCTGGTCTAGTGGATGGAGCTCGTAACCGCAGAGCTGCTCCCATTCACTTCAGTGCTGCAGGTCCCTGCCCTGTCCACTACACCTGTGTTTCCCAACCAGTGTGCCTCCAGCTGTTGCAAAACTACAACTCCCAGCATGCCCGCACAGCCAAAGGCTGTCCAGGCATGCTGGGAGTTGTAGTTTTGCAACAGCTGGAGGCACACTGGTTGGGAAACACTGCACTACACAACGGACGCTGTGTAGTCCTGGCTCCTACTGCTGAACGGCTGGGTGTTGAACCCAGGGCGTTAAAATCCTGGAAAATCTCTTTAAGGAAGGGTGCAGCCACATAACTTTATTTTTTTCTGCTTATTGCAAAATACCACAAAGTTCATGCACTTTCACAAGTGTTTTGTATAGCTTTTTTTATTTTTATTTTTTTTTTTTTTTTTTTTTTTTACATTTTATCTCCTTTTTGAGATGGGAAGGAAGATCATAAATGGCACATCTAGAGCATGATATATTTCGAAAGAAACTGTGCAGAACTATTAAATAAAACCCAAATAAAGAATACTACTATAAAAATTTTTGAAAATTGTATTAAAACATCACTACAAAACGGTGTATGTAGGGCATTTTCTGATTTCCAGCATGTAACATCTGATTGTGGCATTTTTTGGTTCCAAAAAAAGGCAATTTTTTTTTTTTTTTTTTTAAGCCATATGATGAAAGTACCCGAAGACCTCTTTGCAGCACGGTTAGCTTAGGTAGGGTACTGGCTCTCCTTAAAAAGGGGTTTCCCAAGATATCATACTGATCGGCGAGGGTCTGACACTCATCGGCTCTGCTCACCAAGAACAGCGCCGTCCATCGTATAGTGGCTGTGCTTGGTATCGCAGCTCGGGCACATTCACTTCTATGGGTCTGAGCTGGGCCCAGGTCACGTGCCAGATGAACTTGACGTCACTCGGCCTGCGGAAGGCTGAGAGAAGACTGTGAACACCGCTGCCTTCTCGAACAGCTGATCAGTGGGGGTCCTAGTTGTTTAACCCCAACCGATCAGATACGGATGACCCATTAAAAGGTGTATAGGTCTCGGAAAACCCTTTTTTAAAGAGACTACGGGAAAACCAATATGCAAATGGTAATCTCGAAAGGAAAATCCGACTTAACAAGCCTATGTTCCCTCAGCATAGTTGGCAAAAAGTGAAGGTTCTCCTGCAAAGGTCATTATTCCCCTGGGATCTGTACTGGGCCGTGTGGTGATCTAGCACCAACACACTTGGCGGTTTTCCTCATTGTGCACCCTCTGAAGACTCTTCATTCTCAGTCTGTACATATATCTATCTTTTCTGCACCATATTTTTTGCCGTTCAAGTGATATTACGAGATGTCCAGATACTGAATATATTACGTCTCTTCTTGGTATTAATATTGCTGGAAATGTGTCAGTAATGGATTCTCTCCTTCCTTCAGCTGTTTGACAGGTTGAGAGAGGAGCAGCCGCACTGCGCACAGAAGCTGATTGCAGTGAGCAGTGAACTGACGCAGCCGGAGCTGGACCTCAGCAAGGAAGACCAGGACACCTTAAAAGACTGCATTGATATAGTGTTCCATTGTGCAGCCACAGTCCGCTTCAATGAATCGCTTCGGTGAGTATATTGCCATTTAGACACTTGACATAAAACCAAATTTTAAAAAACCCATTAACCCTGTGTTTAATGGCCGAAAAACCCATTAACACAGGCGGAGAGCGGGAGCGGCATGGCCCAAGCCCAATACAACTGAGTATAAAGTGGTCTGATTAGGATAACCTCTGTCTGACATAATGGAGGTGAACCCCCCCCCCCCCCTTTCCATCTATAAACAAGATTGGTGAGCTGCTCTGGTGGACCTGGTCTGTCTCTTTATTACATGGACAACCATACAGGACTGTGATTGGCCCAGGAAACATGGTCTGTGTGTTGGCTGCATCTGCCGGGCCGTCCGCGGCTCCTCTGACCCTAACTGACTGTATCTGATCGCGGGGCTATTGCCGTGTACTCGCATGATGTCAGTACACTGCAATAAACCTGCCTTCAGGTACAGACTGACTGTATCATAAGTTACTTAAAGGGGTTCTGCAGTTGTTTTTTTAAACTGATGTTCTATCCTCTGGATAGATCATCAGCATCTGATCGGCTGTTTGAGCTAGAACAAAGCTAGAACCAGCCCTGTACCTCACATGGATCCAGAGATCTCCCCATTCATTGCTCCAATTGTTCTGTTACCTTATCTTCAGGCTGGCCGCTCGGGGGGCGTGTCCTTTATTCTGCAGCTCTCTCCCGATCACAGCTCGGGGGGGCGTGTCCTTTCTTCTGCAGCTCTCTTCCGATCACAGCTCGGGGGGGCGTGTCCTTTCTTCTGCAGCTCTCCTCCCGTAACTCCCAAAGCTTCTAACAGAAAATACCACTGGTGGCAGTTGAAGATTTAAACTGAGCACGTGTGATTACATCAGTGAGTTTGACAAGAAATAGGGAAAAGAACAAACAGCAGGTGGCGCTATACAGATACATTTTATTGAATAGTATTCAGATCCAGGTGCTGGTTTGAAGAATGTAGAATTTCTTTTGTGGCACCACCCCTGGTTGGGAGTTGTAAAAGTCAATGGCAAGGCTCAGGCCATTCATTTTTCTATTGAAGAGAAAATCAATGGGTTGTCCAGGATCAGAGAAAGGAGTCTGCTTTTTATTTTTATTCTTTTTAATAGAAATGACACTGTTGTCCATATTTTTAACGGAGATTGCTGGCCTGCCCCATTAACTTTATTTGGGATGAGCTGAAATCCCGGGTGGACATAGTAATTCTACATGAATAATTACCGCAGCCATGCGCAGGAATATTACTGGTGCATCTTGCACTTTAAGGCAGCGCAGCAGCAAAAGGAATCCTTAGTAAGTTTCATGCTGATTTTGGCAAGTGTCTCTGAATACAGCAAGATGCGTCATGGATATCTGTGTCCATCTGTCAGTCTCTTTGTTGCCTGCCAACTTTCTTATCTCTCCGATGGAAGAAGCCAACTGTATCACAAGCTTCCATTACTGTCTGCTGTAGCTTCTACTTGTGTTCACAGGCTATTGGTGCAGAGCTGAGATGTCAGGCGGCTCATGACTGGTGCCCAGCCAGAAATGTCAGTGATCTTGCAAGCTGAATTTAGACTGAGCTTGCATGTATAGGGCTGTTTCTTTCTGACATGTGATTTATACCAATCTTGAACAGACGCCTCCTTCCTGGTGCGTTTATTTTTCGGCTCATATACAGAAACCCTAATCTAAAATGTTGCATAACCAGAATTTCCCTAAAATATTCAAACGGCAGCAGTGCAAAAAGTTAGCAGAGCTGAGAGGAATGAAACTTTCTTGCTTTTTTTTTTTTTTTTTACATATTTTCTATGGGAAGTCTGCATTCTCAGGGTAAACATACCCTGAGAATGCAGACTTCCCATAGAAAATATGTTAAAAAAAAGGTGCTGCATAAAGCAACCAGATCGGTTAAGATGAAACTGTCCAGACATCACCTGGAGTGGTGTGATCACATTGATCATGAGTTATTTAGCACATTCCAGTTTGGGAGCCAGATGCAGAAGACCCACAGATTTAGATCTAACGCACAGGAGAGGTGGCAGGCTGTACCTGTGCAGCAGGATGCATGTCACAGGCAGTGTGCAAAGTCCTGCCCTTTTTACAAGGAGGGGAAAACCTTAGATCTTTAGTTTCTTCAGCAGCATACACAGATTTGGAGGTTGTTACACGGTACATTGTTGGATACTTGCCAAGGAATGTCCCAGGTACATTTTGCCTGATATATTTTATTATTCAAAACCTTATAAGAGACAGCAGTGATTATGCATGAGAATGAAAGGCTATGGACAGCCTTGCTCTGCATTGTTTATCATTTGTTTACCTCCTAAATGCAAAATCAATCAACTTGGGCTTCATTGAAAAAAATGTCCTACCACTTTGCTGCTGTAGAGTCCATGCTGCTGCTTTACATAGCTGGCGCCTCTGTTGCTTTTGACAGATTGGACAGCACACTGCTCCTTGCTGCTCTCTACTTTCTCGGCCCTTTCCTTTCAACATTAGTGATCCCAGCAGAGGGAGAGGGAAGGGGATGTACATGTCGGATGAGAGCTTGAAGCGGTAGGAAAGCATCCAAGTCTTCAGGGTGGAAGTAAACCACATAGGCTGTAATTTTATGACACTGGAGCGAGAGAGAAGAGCACTTGCTCTTAAAGAGGACCTTTCACCGATTTATTACAATGTGAACTAAGCATACAGACATGTAGAGCGGCGCCCGGGGATCTCACTGCACTTACTATTATCCCTGGGCGCCGCTCCGTTCTCCCGCTATGCCCTCCGGTATCTCCGCTCACGAAGTTAGAGTAGGCAGAGATTTCAGTCACTAAGTTATGGTAGGCGGAGTCTGCCCTTGTTCTGCTCTAGCGCTGGCCAATCGCATCGCAAAGCTCACAGCCTGGGAGGTTATTTTCTCCCAGGCTGTGAGCTCTGCAATGCAATTGGCCAGCGCTACAGAAGAGCAAGGGCAGACTCCGCCTACTATAACTTAGTGAGCGGAGATACCTGAGGGCATAGCAGGAGAACGGAGCGGCGCCCAGGGATAATAGTAAGTGCAGTGAGATCCCCGGGCGCCGCTCTACATGTCTGTATGCTTAGTTCACATTGTAAAAATCGGTGAAAGGTCCTCTTTTAAGGGGTTGTGGAAATGCACACTCCTCAGCATCCGTTCCTGTCAGCACAAGCGAGCCATGATCCCTCTGGGCTGTATTAGAATTGGAGGGCAGTTCAGCAATGAAGCTGAGCTGATAGGAGAGCTAGTGAAAGCAGCAGCCTTCTGGATGCACAGGCTTCGCCTCTAGAATGTATTACTCGGAGGGACTCATCCCTGTGATAAAATATCAGGGGGCCTACAAGTGAATGAAGTGAGGATTAGTTTTACTAGGTCAGTCACATCTATAGATTAGGTTTTTTGCCAAAGTTTCCATTCAAGCTCCTCTTACCTGCTTGAATTAGATGAGTGTACGTGTTTAGCAGCTAAGGGAGAGGGGAAAAAAAGAGTAAAAATAAATAGATATTAGGGGAATTGCTATTCATGCTGTTTCCTATATACTTTTGTAGTGTCTTCAAAAGTGAGCCTTCACTTGGTTTAGCTTTTTTTTTTCTTTTCTTCTTCTCCTTTGTGATCTTGCGGTTTGTCCTGCATATAAATGAAATCCTGATGAACTAGATTTGCTGCAGGAAACAACGTTTAGATTTTAACTCTGCTTGACAACATTTGACAGAGATTAGATCAGCGCTTGGCAGCAGGCACTTGGTGAGGTCATGCAGCCCTCGAGATGGCATTGATGCTGCTGCTCTGATCCCCCTGCAATGGGTCTAATGCAAAAATATAAATTGTCTCAGCAGCGACCAACACCAGATGAAATGGTAGGTGGGGGGAGAGACGCTGCACGATGGGTCGTCAATGAGGCTGACTTGATGGGTGTTCTGACCGGCTCTGTTGGTTGAGGTCTTTTGGCACCAATTTCGCCCCCCCCGCTTAAGAGTGGCGAACTGCGTGCTGAATATCAATGAAGGCAAGTTTGGTACCAAGTCATGTACTACAGTCCAAAAGTTTTTTTGGGACCTATGGATCTGATCAGTAGGGGTCCGACACCCAGGACCCACGCTGATCAGCTGTTTGCGAAGGCACCGATGCTCACAGTAGCGTTGTGGCCTTCTCTCAGCAAAGCACAGCACCGTACATTGAAGTAAATGGGGCTGAGCTGCAATACCACGCACGGCCACTATACAATGGGACTGAGCCGCGCCTGGGCCATGTGATCAATGAACGTGACGTCACATGACCTAGGCAAAGCTGCAAGAAGGCCATGGAACAGGTCATCAGTACAAAAGTCTCATAAAACCCATGTAAAGGAGAATTCAAGTTATTATTTAACTCCCAGATCACCTCTGCTTACTGGGCTGCAGAGGTGATGTCACATCAACTACACATGACCGCTGGCCTTTTTGGTACACCGCTGAGCCCAGTGACTTGTCTTCCGAGATAGTGTCCCCCCACTCCCCCCTGAAACCAGACATTCCCTTTCTGGAAGCAGAAGGATGTTTTCAGAATTTGCTGTATAGCAATTGTTAAATATAATCTATAACCGTTGCCACAGTTTGGTAGCTCTCTGAACACTATGCCCCCAGTAATGTTTCCTCCATACAGACCGAGCCATTGGCAATATGCATCCATACTGGGGTCTGCGGCCTTCCTTTCATGTACTTGGCCACCAGAGGTTAGTGTGGGAGGTTGCTGACAATGTGCTTATGTATAGATGACTGAATTTAGTGCTGATTTGTGCTGAGACTTGCTGCTTGGAGAGAGGCAGCGAGAGCTGCCCCGAGGCTCTACAGATATGTTTATATTTTCATTATTTTTCAGTGATGCCATGCAATTAAATGTTATTGCGACACATCAGTTGGTAACTCTAGCCCAGAAGATGAAGAAACTAGAAGTTTTCATACATGTATCAACTGCCTATGCCAACTGCAACAGGAAGCATATTGAAGAAGTTGTATATCCTCCTCCTGTGGATCCGAAGAAGCTCATTGAGTCTTTAGAGTAAGTTCTCTCTCTCTCATTTAGGAGCGTCTGTGTCGTACCTTGTCCGCCCTGTGCTCATGTCTGTTTCAGTGCTGTGAGATTTACAGAAACCTTTGCCAGGCTAGCTGGAAAAATGTGCCCCCTGATCTCTTGTCAATGTCATGGGTGGCTTTTTATGACCACCTCTGCCTTAGAACAAAAGGTGACTTTTCAAGGTAATTGCATGCTGTGAATTTCTTGGCTCCTTTTCTAAGTGCCAAAGGGAATTAATACAGAGACTGCTGATGGGCTAGCGGCAGGGCCAGACCTTCTATAATTACTGCTCCGTTCACACTGCCGAGCTGTAGGCAAGTATATAAATACGTTTCTGAAACTGGGCAGAGCGAATGGTGCAGGAGTTTACATACCACCAGCCATGCTGTCTATTCTGAATGGTTTTAGGATGTGCATCTGAAATCAGGATTTGCATTTATTTTTAATCCTTTGAGGATAAAAATTTTAAGGCCCAACTTTAGGATAGATTATCAGTGCCCACCAGACTGTAGTGCCACGGGCCGTTCTTGTCAGGAACGTCGGCTTGTCCGTACGCACTGAATCTTCTGCAGAGCTCTCTCCTGGTCAGAAGGGGTCCTGGAAGTTGGACCCTCGATTTAAATAATGACCTTGTTTGACCCACAGCGATCTCTCGTTTTCCTCTGCACACATGCATGCATGTGTCGTCAATGGGAGAGGGGAGAAAGCTCTGGCAGCAGCTTATCTCCCTGTGAACAAAAGGATTGGGATGCTGCTGCAGATGGTCGGCTGATCCTGTGGAAATCCCTGGGTTCGGTCGACATACTTCTGATGTGTATTGGCAGCTTAAAGGGGTTATCTTCCAATAGCAACGCTATACCTGTCCACGGGTTGTATGTGGTATGGCAGCTTATCTCCATTGAAGCGAAGGCGGTTATGCTGCAGTACCAAATGCAACTCGAGGATCGGTGTAGCGCTGTTTTTTGAAAGAAAGCGGCCATATCTTTCAACTCCTGGAATACCCCTTTAAGACCCCTTGCAGATGCCGCTGCGCAGCTCCCCGCCTGACCTCCCAGCACTGCCGGGGTCACATAGCATTATATTGATTTATGATGCTATGTAACCCTTACAGTTCTGGAATGTATTAGATGACACTGGCATAATGCTGTTAGTGTTATCCAATACATTTCAGATCTGTAATGCCCCTTTCACATGAGTGTGAACGCATGGCACCAGCACTGAATCCTGACCCATTCATTTCAAAGTGTCTGTGTACATGAGTGCTCCCCCCACACACACATCAGTTCTGCGTTGCGTGAAAAACGCAGCACATTCTATATTCTGGGTTTTTCACGCAACCCTGGCCCCATAGAGGTGAATGGGAGGTCAGGCTGGGAGCTGCGCTGGGAGGGGGCCCATATATATTCTGTTTTTATCCTTTCTGTCCCATTCTTTGTTTTAAAAATGCTCTCAAAACTGATCCACAGTGGGTCCAATCACTGGGACCCCCGGTAAGTTGCCTTTTCGGAGCACCAATGCTCCTTATTAAAGGGATTTTCCAGTTAGAGAAGGTTATCTCTTATCCACAGGGGATATAGCTATATTGGTTGGGGTCCTACCACTGGGACCCCATGATCATGAGAACAGACCCTGTACTCTGTGAAGCCCCCTAGAAAATGGACAGAAATACACTCTGCTGCTCCAGCTATCTCTTTAGGAGTTCTGGAAATAGCTGAGTGCTGTATTTGCCGATCTCCGGCGCGCCCATATAAATGAATAGAGCTTTGACATGAATTTCCGACCAGCTAACCATCCATTTCATATGGGCTCCACAGGGTACAGGGCACCGTTCTGGTGATCGGTGGTGATCCAGTGGTAGGTCCTCCACCGATCTAATAGTTATCCCTTATCCTGCGGGTAGGGGATAACTTTCTCTAATCGGAATACACCTTTTAATCTTTCCTAGCTCATGGACAGTCCTGTGATCAGTGATGGGTCTTTTCTCCAATATTGATGGGTACTGGGTTGTCCAGAGCAAGTATTTTGAATAGAATGGGCTCCCAAATGGGAAACTTTCCATGTCTTGCGGGTAGGGGTGTGCATAAAAATGTGGGTGTCCTTTAAACAATGCAACCGTTCAGTAAGACGTCCCTGTCCTTTTATCCTAAATTGTCGTTGGTTGCAGCAAGTTCTACAGGTATGGGAACTTGTAATTCAGCATTTTTTTTGCTCTGAGCACCATGGCTTTCGTTTTCTGCCCAGCCCTTCGCTAACCTTTTCTGCATTTGGAAGGCAAATATGACATTTGTTAGTGTGGCCTTTAATTTCTTTGGGTGTGTTAGGCCCCACGGTGCTTGTTTAGAGAGATCTAAGAGCGGTAATTTGACTTACTGACTTCCTTCCCTGTTATAGACATACACATACAGTCTATTAAAAGGGCCGCTTCTTCACACTTTGACCGTCTGTTAGTTTTTTACAATCTGATTATCCTAGAAATATTGGCCGTGGGTTTTGCAGAGTTCTCTAGTTATAATTAGTTAAATCTTCTCTCCTCTGGATCCATCCAGTTCCTCAAGGAGACCAAATCCAGATTTTATGTTTTTATAGAGAATCAAGTTCATTTGGAGGTAACTGCGTGCACGGGCAAACACTGGGCGCGTCCTAATCATTTTCATTTATATGAGGCCCAAAAATCCTGCCAAGATTTAAAGTCAGAGGGGCAAGTACAGACATTAGAGTTAACAAACTAGAGGCTGTTCTTTGAGGAAATGGTGGCGACCAAAAAGGTAGAGGCTGGTATCTGCAGTGCATGGGTGCTGGTGGGGGGGTAACAGTTGAAGGGTTCTGAGGAATAATATAGAAGGGGGTAAACGGAGAAGACCCAAGTCTCCCCCATACTCATGAGGTTCTTTGACCGAACGCGCCAAATTTGGCACGACTAATGTGTATGATGGGCCTCTCGACTTTCCTCCTTACTGACGTTGAATAATTGGGCAAGTTGAATTTCGAAGCCCAGTTCGGGGCAGGAGTTCTTCAGTTTTAAGCTCAACAAAAACTTTTTTCGGGCATGCTTAAAGGGGTACTCCTATGTGGGACACTGATGGCATATTGCTAGGGAATGCCATCAATGTCATGGATGTGGATCTTAAGTCTGCAACCTTCTGCCATCTCCAGAACGGGATCCCCAAAGTGAACACTGAGCAGCTGCGCATGAGCGGCCATCCTCCATTTACTGCTATGGGAGCTCTGAACTCTGCTTATTCCGGCATTCCCATATCTGTGAATGGTGAGGTGGCCGCGCTTGGTATTCACTGCTATGGGAATTTAGAAAATAGCAGAGTGCAATTGTTTCTGGAACTCTCTCATAGCCATGAATGGAGAACACGCCATCTCTTCAGAAGTTGGTTCTGAAGACTAGTCGGACCTGCACCTATCTGATGTTGGTGGCATATCCTTGCAATGTGTCATCCATGTCCCAGATGGGCCTACCCCTCTAGATGCTGTGGAGACAGGAATGGGAGGTTTGGGTTGTGGAGGAGGTTAGTCTAGATCAGGGATGCTAAACCTGCAGCCCTCCAGCTGTTGCAAATCTACAACTCCCAGCATGCCCTAATAGCGGTAGAATGTCCAGGCATGCTGGGAGTTGTAGTTTTGCAACAGCTGGAGCGCCGCAGGTTTGGCATCGCTGGTCTAGATGATTGGAAGAATAGAGGGCACACCTAGAGTGGCAGATGGGGATGAGGGCTGGAGATGTGGGGTGGTGCAGCACCATGGGCAACTTTGTGGGTGAGGTTTATCCGTCTGCGCTGTATGGGTAACCAGGGCTGTGATTGGCACAGGGTGGAGGCATTGGAGTGGCTGTTGGATAGAAGTGCAGATTCTGAAGATGTTTGAGGAACAGGTGACAAGAGTGGACAAATGATTTTACTATTGGCTGGTTAACACATAGGCTCCTAGATTCTGAGATATGTCCAACCCCAAATTCCTGATCTGGAGAATGTCTGTCTGTGTTAATTTACAGATGGATGGAGGACAGCCTGGTGAACGACATCACCCCAAAACTGATAGGGGACCGGCCGAACACTTACACCTACACAAAAGCCCTGGCGGAATATATAGTCCAGCAAGAAGGAAGTAAACTGAACATCGCCATCGTCAGACCTTCTATCGTCGGAGCCAGTTGGAAAGAACCGTTCCCTGTAAGTGATCCGATCCTGGCATTAACCCCTCGCCCAGTAAGGTGCCAGAGTCGTTACTTGTGAATCATTGACTTCACGTCTTCTTCTGAAGTAACTTGACTTGACCTTGAGCGTAACGTCTTTACTTTTCTAATCTCTCCGGCACATTTTTTTTCCTCAAAGGTCAGAAAACATTTGTGGAGCTTTTAATGAGCGATAATAAAGTGACATTCCTGTGAGCGAGCGGGTTACCTGTGAAGCACGAGCTGTATGGGTAGTGTCTGCCTTGCAGCTAGGGGTCTGCTGCTGCTTTCAGGATTTTCTTTTGTACTTGTAAGGCTACTTTCACACTTGCGGCAGAGGATTCCGGCAGGCAGTTCCGTTGCCGGAACTGCCTGCCGGATTTGGCAATCCGGACACAAACTGATGGCATTTGTCAGACGGATCAGGATGCGGATCAGTCTGACAAATGCATTGAAATACCGGATCCGTCTGACAAATGCATTGCAGTACCAGATCAGTCTCTCCGGTGTCATCTGGAAAAACGGATCCGGTATTAATTTTTATTTTTTTGCATTTTCAAAAGTCTGCGGATCCGGCAAGTGTTCAGTATTTTTGGCCGAGGATAAAACTGATCAGTTCCTTTTCGGTATTGAGCCCCTAGGACGGAACTCAATGCTGGAAAACTTTAACGCAAGTGGGAAAGTACCGTAAAGCTCATTCAGATGTATTGCGTTTGCGGTGGAATGGGGTGTTTTAATGCAATTTCTATACAAATTAGGGGGGGGGGGGGGGGGGGATCTCCCAAGTTAATTGGGTCACCATGAAAATGCAATGTAAGCTACAGGCAGCGTGTTATAGGGCAGATTATATATAGTTTTAAGGGAAAAGATTCAGCAAAACTTGTATTTCATTCATTTACATTCCTGCTCATTCTGGGCATTAAATTCCAGGAGGCGGAGCTATCAGTGATTGACAGTTCTCTGTGTATACAGTCATATAGGGGAGGCTGTCAATCACTGATGGCTCCGCCTCCTGGACCTCAATGCCCAAAATGAGCAGGAATGTAAATGAATGAAATACAAGTTTTGCTGAATCTTTTCCCTTAAAACTATATATAATCTGCCCTATAACACGCTGCCTGTAGCTTACATTGCATTTTCATGGTGACCCAATTAACTTGTTCAGCCCCCAGGGCTCGTTTGACTGAATAGCTTCTGTATACGGCTGCGCAGGAGATACTTGCACTGTGTAGATATAAATGAGCTTCTAGGCTGTTACCAGGCAAAAATGCAACTCTTACTACTTCTTTCTACTTCTCACCAGGGCTGGATCGATAACTTCAATGGTCCCAGTGGTCTCTTCATTGCTGTAAGTGGTTCGTGCAGTCCATAATCTTGCGGATTAAAATCCCAGACAACCCCTTTTAAGACCTAAAGGGGGTTCTCCGGGCATTATGGAAAATACAAGCATTCCTCTGACCTGTTTGAAGAAATTAATTTTTTATTTTTTTTAACCCTTACCCGTCCACCATGCTGTCATCCCCGCTGCACTCACCTAGGCTGCAGCTGAACAGGAAAAGAAGTGCGCTCCTCCGGTTGGAGCCTGAGCATAAGCGCTTGCAGCCTGTGTGAGTGCAACAGTGGCGGCGACATGGCGGAAAGGTAAGCGTTAACAATAACGAAACAAAAATGTCTCAACAGCCCTCAACAGTTCTGAGGAATGCTTGTATTTCTTATAATGCCCGGCGAACTCCTTTAGGGACTTAACCTTTTAAAGTTTATAGCAACAAAGGGTATAAAAATAAATAAATAAAAATCTAACCATTACTCACCTGTTAAATCTGCCTGAACTGTTTGCTTTCAGGGGTGAAAAATGGTCAGTTGTTGTTGGTTACCGATGTAGATGGAGCCACAACTACAAGATTATCCTTCCCTTACCGGAGGCACTGGAAGGATTAAAGAGTTTGTTCAAAATCTTAGTTATCCCACTAACGCAGGGGTCAGCGACCTTTGGCACTCCAGCTCTGAGCAACTACAACGCCCAGCATGCACACTTGCTTTGCTGTTAAGTGAATGGAGCCTTCTGGGAGTTGTAGTGTCAGAACAGCTGGAGTGCCAGAGGTTGCTGATCTCTGCACTGGAGGATAAGTGTCTAAACGGTGGGGCTCTGACCATTGGGACGATCATAAGAACACGAGGCCTGTTTCCCCCGGTGTTAGTTGAGCCTGCGTGTGCTGCTGCTTCATTAGTCTCTGTAGGACTGCCGACGTGAAGCCGAGGGCAGCGCTCAGCAGTCCCATAGTGGTGAAAGGACTAGTAGTGCGCATGCTCCACTATCACGCCTTTCATATAGGCAGACTCAGAACCCCTGCTCCTGTGATCGTGGGGGTACCAGCGGTTAGACCCCCACTAATCAGACTCTTGCCTTCTATTCTGTGGATAGGGGAACATTTTAAAATGTTGCACAACTCCTTAGTCTTTAAAGGGGTTCTCCAGGATTTTCCTATTGATGGCTTACCCTCATAATAGGTCATCAATATGAGATTGGCGGGGGTCCGACTGCCAGCATCCCTGCCGGTCAGCTGTTTGAGGAAGCTGCGGTGCTCACTGGAGCTTCGTTAAGCCCCGCGACTTCCTCACGTCTCCGTACATTGTGTAGTGGTGGTTCTTGGTATGGCTGCTCAGCTACATTCATTTGAATGTGACCAATGAACTAGATGTCACGTGGCCTAGAAAGATTCCGCAGTGTTCCCTGGAGCTCCGAAGCCTCTTTATACTGCTGATCGGAAGGGGGGCCAGCAGTTGGACCCCTGGCAATCTGATGGTGATGACTTATTCTGAGGATAGGCAATCTGTAACGAAATCCAGGAGAATTCTTTTAATTTCGACTTTCTTCCCAAGGGAAGGCTCTGGCTGTAATGATTTCCATTTCCTATCTTCTAAACCTTTTATACGGATTAGCAGTTCAAGCAGAAACCGTGTCTCACATTGTCGTCCTCTCGTTTCCATGTTTCACAGGCAGGAAAGGGAATCCTCCGCACAATGAGGGCTTCCAACAGTGCCGTGGCCGACCTTATTCCAGTGGATGTAGTGGTGAATACCACGGTGGCAGCTGCCTGGTACTCCGGAGTGAATAGGTACAGCAGGTGACACTGCTTCACTGTCAATAGTCGCTTACAGCCCCTCACGAAACCGGTGTCATAACGTCTCCGTTTCTTCATTTCAGGCCAAAAAATATCATTGTGTACAATTGTACGACAGGAGGAACCAATCCATTCCACTGGGGTGAAGTTGGTATGAGACCTCTGTATTTTCTCTCCCTGCTTTATATGGCACATTGCTGACAGGCTAGACGTATAGAGCAGCTGGTTCATATATTATTTTTGCAGGGCAGCCGGTTAGTCAAGGAATGCACTGCTTAATGTGCCGAAATGTTTTACTTTATTTATTTTTTTCGTTTCTTTTTAAGCTTATTTTAGCTCGGCATGGTTTTTGTAGGGGTTGCATCATTTGACTTTAGCTATCTGCAGGAATGAAGTGTTATATATATAAAAAATAGATGTCTTTTGTGCACAGTGAGTCTCCAATCTGGCAACTTTATCAATGGCAATTGTTGATTTGATTGGTGTCATCTAAACTTAAGGGGGTTTTCTGGGTTTGCAATATTGATTGTCTGACTCGGTACCCACCCTGATTAGCTGTGTGAAGGTCCCGCAGCACACGGAAGAACAGTTTTTTTGGGTTTTTCACTTTTAACGTGCTGTCTACTTAGTCCAGCTGTGCAGGGTATTTGCAGTATATTGCTAGCACTCGTGTGAATTTGACAGCTGCAATATCGTGCACCAGCCGCCGTTAAGTAGTGGGTTGTTAGAGAGCCACAACCCCTTCAAACAACTCATCACAGGGGTTCAGGTAGTTGGGTCGCCCACTGACCTAATATTGAAGGTCTAGACCTGTGATGGCTAACCTCCGGCACTCCAGCCGTGGTAAAACTACGACTCCCAAGATGTACCCTTGCTTGGCTGTTCTCAGAACTCCATAGAAATTAAGCATGCTGGGAGTCGTGGTTTCACCACAGCTGGAGCGCCGGAGGTTAACCATCACTGACCTAGACTAATGATTGGACATCAATTTTATAAACTTGGAAAATCCCCTTAAAAAAAGGGCCTCTGTTTTTGATGGTACATGGGCTAATAATGCGCTGTAAATGCTGGTGGATTTAAAGGGGTTGTCCATGATGAGAGGAAAAATAGTCTGCATTTTTTTGTAAAGGGCTGTGCATTGTATAGAGCTATCCTATTCAGTCACAGATTCTGTGTAAAAACCCAACCTTTGTACCCTAAATGAAGGCACGCATGTGAGAAAAAAGTGCCGTAATTATAATTGACCATTATAGGTCGGGGGTATGAGATTAAAGGAGTCCTTACCCTCCAGATGAAAGTTAGCAGGACCTAATTATTTTAAATGTCCATATGGGATCGGGTTGGCTTACTATTGTATGTGCACCTTTAAATGTCCTGAATGGTTACCAAGTTGTACACCATATTCCCTATAGCTTTTTCTTCAGGTTGACTGTGTAGCCAGCTGCTGCCTTCCTGACCACAAGTGATTGCTGGAGCTTTTAGAAGGTGGATGGGTGGCCACCTGCTCATTGCTGGGAAGTCTTTCTTTAAAAGGAAAAAAAAAAAGCAGCTCCTTCAAAGAGCTCGTCCAGTTTTTTTTGTCCATGTTCCCCTAGCATTCTTTTTGTACCTGTTTAAAAAAAAAAATATATATATATATATATAAAAATCATACTTGCCTGCTCCCCACCTCTCTATTTTGGCTCACATGCCACTTGACATGTATATGACAGCATGGTGCAGAGGTGCATGTGACCCTGTTCTTCCGGAAGTTTATTGGCCGAGAAATAAAAGAGCACAAGAGAGCTGCAGGAAGTGGGTACAAATAGCTGCTAGTGACAAAAAAGTACAAAAAGATGGACACCCCTCACAGAGGTATATCACTTTGGCTGATCACGAAAGAGGGGATCCTGTCTGCCACCCTCTCATATGAATGGAGTGATGGTCAAGCCTGCACGCTGCGGCTACGTTCATTCCCTTTAGGACTGCTGGAGATGGTCAAGTGCTGTACTTGGCTGTCTCAAGCAGTCTCATAGAGATGAATGCACTTTAGACCGGCCTGCACCATATCTGGGGACAGAAAGGCCTGTTCATCGAATCTGATGGGGTCTAGGCTAGCAGACCAACCCCTTCCCTTTCCAGTCAGACTCTTATCCCTCATCTAATGGACCAGGGCTAACTTTAAAGGGCATCTGTCAGCAGATTTGTACCTATCACACTGGCTGACCTGTTACATATGCACTTGGCAGCTGAAGGCATCTGTGTTGGTCCCATGTTCATATGTGCTCGCATTGCTGAGAAAAATTGTATTTTAATATATGCAAATGAGCCTCTAGGAGCAACAGGGGCGTTACCATTACACCTAGAGGCTCTGCTGTCCCTGCAACTGCAGCACCTTCTCTACTGACAAGACCAGGCGTGATGTTTATACTGCCTGGTCCTGTCAAAGTGCAGAGGGAGCGGCAGTTGCAGAGAGAGCAGAGCCGCTAGGTGTAATGGTAACGCCCCCGTTGCTCCTAGAGGCTCATTTGCATATAATAAAACATCATGTTTCTCAGCAATGCGGTCACATATGAACATGGGACCAACACAGATGCCTTCAGCTGCCAAGTGCACATGTAACGGGTCAGCCAGTGTCATAGGGACAAAACTGCTGACAGATGCCCTTTAAACATACATATCCCTGGTTTTAAAACTTAAGACACTCCTTTTTAATGTATGTTTAGCCCATGTACTTTCAAATATGATGTACCCCTAAGTAGAAATAAAAAATAAAAATCTTTGTAAGGGTTGGTGCATACGACCATATGTAATTTGCGGTCCGCAAACCACATTTTCCAAATAGAAACGCCTATTTTTGTCTGAAAAAGCACAAGAATAGGACATGTTCTATAATATGCGAAGTGGCCGGCACACAGATGACATCCATGTGGTGTCCTAAGTTTTTTGGATGTTGGATGCCTCACCAGTTGTGCCCAGAAACATGTATTTTTAACTATTTACCATAAATGGGAATCGTTTTGACTTTTTTTTTTTCTTTTTTTTTTTTTCTCTTCCTTGGAGCGCAGTTTTGTTAAAAAATAAATTACATTTATAAATTATAATTTTAGAAAATTTGGAAATCCAAACTAATTTTCTCAAAAGGTGGAATTTTCAATTGGCTAAATCTGTTAACAATACAAATCGCTCACTAAGGTTATACATTTTTTTTTTTTTTTTTTTTTTATTTATATATATATATATATATATATATATATATATATATATATATATATATATATATATATATATATATATATATATATATATATATATATATATATATATTTTTTTTTTTAACAATACATTTTCCCCTAAAATAAAAAATAAAATAAAAAAAATCTCTACTGTATGAAAACCTTTTGTGCGATCCTCTTCAGTCAAGCTGTTCAACTGCGTTGTTTCCTAGTCAATTAGTTATCCTTTTAGGAAAGCTCAGTGACTACTAATTCGGCTGTGAAGAATAATTTTTTTTTTTTAGTGGAAAATGTACCGGTTACAAGAAAATAGCGGGAAAAAGGTTTTAAGAGGAACAGAAAAAAAAAGTTAGGCGTAAAGACGAATCCCCGATGGAGAGAGGGCCAAGCTGATCTGGTGGGGCCAAGTAGGCACAGTCACGGCAGGAAATGTTGGCCAGTGTAGCCGCTTGTGTCCTCGTAGCCAGCAGACTTGGCATGCTCCCCGCCCCCCCCCTGCCCTTGTGATGTTTTTTTTTAATGTTTTTTATTTTTATTTTTACTTTTTTTGCCATTCATTACATGGTTAAGCTATTGAACAACTTCTCTTTCTTAGAATACCATGTAATTTCCACTTTCAAGAGGAATCCTCTCGAACAGGCCTTCAGACGGCCCAATGTAAATCTAACCTCCAATCACCTATTATATCACTATTGGATTGCTGTAAGCCATAAGGCCCCAGCACTCCTGTATGATATCTACCTCAGGATTACAGGAAGAAGCCCAAGGTAATGGTGGATAGCTCTGTCAATTTTTCTGTTCCTCTTACATGTCAAGCGCCAGCAACCAACCATGAATTGAGCACTCAGCCATTGGGCCGTCTTCTGTACCCGAAGCATGCGTCCGCCTAACCCAGTACTAACCACTTGGATGGTTGACCTACACCGGGGTGCCTTACGGGCTGAACGACCCTTTTTCTGGATCAACATAACTCGTCGTGCCATACGACTCCAATTTGATGCCCAAATTTAAGAACTTTTTTTTTCTCTCGTAATCAAATCTGTTGTGTGTTGGTGTCTTGATCAGGATTTTGGGAGCAAATGTCTGGCGGCTCGCTACAAATTCACATCCAGTTCTTTCTCATGTTGATCCACTAAATGGTCTTCCGCCTGTAAGCAGCCTGGACTTTAAATGGGAATGCACGTGCAAGCCTCAGAATGAAAGTCTGATTTGATTCTTCTTCATTTTGCTTTTATGCCAACCTCTTGTTAGAGCTCCTCGTTTCTCAGGTGGGCAGCAGTGCCCAGTCCAAAATTACTGGGATTTATAGAAATCCCTTATATCCCAGCGGTCCAGGAGGCCCTGTACATTGCATAATCTGAGGTGGTTATTGACCATTGTCAAAAAATGTCTTGCTGGTTAAATTCTCTTGTTCCCCCTGCATTCTTCTATTAGGGTGGGCTATAGCAACACTCATCCTGAGCCGCCTGATTCATGAGTATAAAAGCAGAGCAGAAATGTGCCAGTTGACTTTATTTTCTAGGGAGGGTCCTTGAGAGGAGGTACTCGGGTGCATGTCCGTTGCTTGGTAAGGATAATCACCATGAGGACAGAAGCGGTATAGTATCATGAGGCGTGTGACTGCCATACCTGCTTTGCGGACTGCAAACCATGGATCCGCAAAAGACAGTCATCGACCGCATGCGCCCCACATTGTGGTGCGGACCCTTTGACTTTCAATTAATCTGCAAAATGCAGCCGAAGATGGAACATGTACTACCTTTCACGACACGGAAGCATGGACCTGGAAACACACGGACTCCCTTCAGTGTGCTTCCAGGTCAGTGCTTCCGTGTCACAAAAGATGGGACATGTCCTATCTTTGGCTGCATCTTGCAGATCACAGACCCATTGAAGTCAGTGCCTGTGTTCTGTATGAGAGGCACATATGCAAGCTGTTGTAATTCCTACACCGTTCACCTGCTTTGGATGTAAATACCCTTTAAATTAAAGCTAAAAGTCTGCAGTTAAAGCACATCCTGTTAGTTTCATTTCAAATCCATTGTGGTGGTGTATAGAGCCAAAATGTTAGAATTGTGTCTGTGTCCCAATAGTTATGGACCTGAGTTTGGCGGATTTGCTAGCTCTTAAAGGGGTTGTGTTATCTGAGACATTGGCGTATTGCTAGGATATGCCACCAGGGTTTCAGATGAGACCACCCCTTTATGATCCATTGACCTTACGAGTAGTTTAGCATAGGTTGTCGCCCCTTGCTATGCGCGGTACATAATCTAGCTGACAGCTTGGAGCCAGGCCGGATGATGCTTAGATGCCCCCTGGTTTTCTGCTCTGCTTTTGACCCATGTAGTGGTGACCTATATTTGCAGCACCGTGATAGAAATTCGAATCTGCAATTCTATTGCTCGAAATTGAAATTTTCCCATGTGACGGCGAAAGTAAGTGCATTGGAATTGAAGGAGACTTTCATTTTCAGGCCGCTCGTTCCCCCTCATGAAGGTATCCTTGCAATGTTTGACTGCTGTGTTTAGTCCCAGACTGTCTGTGTTCTCACTGCATCTGATCCTTATTTCTCCTACAGAATATTATGTAAATGTTTCCTTCAAGATGAATCCTTTAGAACAGGCCCTCAGGCGCCCCAATGTTAACCTTCGAAACAACCCCCTTTTGCATCATTACTGGACGGCTGTCAGTCATATAGTACCTGCAGTGTTGTATGATGCTATTCTCAGGTTGACAGGTCAGAAACCCTGGTAAGGAGGTTGCATTACAAAAGAAATAGCAGGTGCTATTAACCTGGTGAAGGCATGCTGAGAAGATGCAGGCTTAATGGCAAGAATGTTTTTTTTTTTGTTTTTTTTATCAAGCCAATAATGCTGGCCTCGAAGGTTTTTTATTTTATTTTTTCTTAAAATTACTTTTATGATTTTTTTTTTTTTTTTTTTTGTTGTCTTGTCAGCTTAAGGCCAGTTTCATTGCCCACCCCTGGTTTAAAGGCTATGGATGCTTTTGGAGCCATTTTTATATATATTTTTTTTTTTGCTATGAGATTTTATTAAAAATCGTGCACCTTTTTGATCTGGCAGGAACAGTATGCAGGAGTTGATCATATCCAGCATTGTTACCTTTCTCCATTGAAGCGCATTGACTATAATGGGACACGGCGGGGATCCGGCCTGTTTCCAGCATTAGGCCTCGTCCACACTTCTGTTTTTCATGGACACGTGCTGTCCCCTTTTTGGTCTGTGATTTTCTGCGGTCCGTAAAAAATCCACGGATGCATGCACTACTTTCAACCGTGCCCCAGACTGCACACGTCCATTGAAGTCTATGGGTCTGTGAAAATGGCGGAGACAACACGGATGGACATCCGTGGTGCGTCCGTTTTTCATGTAAGCTAGATAGAAAATTTACAGATTACGGATGACTGAGAGTAAAAGCTGACAGGTGGACCAACAGCGGATACTTCACGGATTATATAATGACGTTATAATTCAAGGATCTCATACCAACCTGGAAGTGTCAATGAGGCCTCAGTGCCGAGGTCGGCCAGATAATTACCACTGCAAGCAGAGGTTTTTGTCTGGTCGAATGCCGGAAACAGACCAGATTCCTGCTGGGTCCGATTATAGTCGATGGGCCCCTGCTGGAAAAGGAACAGCCTGCCAGATCATTTTAGAGTTTTAGACCATATGCCCTCCGAGATATACGGTCCGTTAGCGGGCCATATGTCCTGGAGCGGCATTGATCGTGCGCATGGAAGCGCGCAGCATCATAGATTACAACGGTGCTCTGCACGTCGGGCTGCCCGCCGTGCTATTGTCCTGCATTCATAAAATCATATGAGTGCAGGACAAAAGCACCCCGGGCGGGCCGATGTGCAGAACATCATTGTAATCTATAATGCTGCGTGCTCCCGTGCGCACGATCAATGCCGCTCCGGGACATATGGCCCGCTAACGGACCGTATATATCGGAGGGCATACAGTCGTGTGAAAGTAGCCTAAATCCACTAGACTGCTCACTTTCCACCTCCCCTCTCACCTTTTTAAGTCCTCTCCTCCTAAGGCCTCATGCACAAGACCGTTCCGTTTTTTTTTTTGCGGTCTGTAAACTGCAGCTCTGATGCAGACCAGAACTACGGTCATGTGCATGAGGCCTAGGGCACACATGACTATATGGTTGCGGTCCATGTGCAGTCCTTTTTTTGTGGATTTTCTTCATTGGGTCCTTGGTCCGCATTTTGCGTACATATACTATCTTTTTGCACAACGGACATACGGATCATGCGTATGCTTTCCGCATCCCTATGTCCGTTCCGCAAAAAGATAGATCATGTCAAATACTTCACTGCAAAATGCAGAACCAAAATACGTACAGTTGTGTGCATGAGGCCCAACAGTGTGTTTTGACCACAAAAAGGTCACAGTTGATTCTGATATATGAATCCGTTTGGATCTTCTTGGCACCTCCTGTCCTGAAGATGGAGAGGAGGTGCTGGAAAATGAGCCATCCAAAGGCCAGTCTGATGGATTTACCAGTGTACTGCGAATGCTGCAAAATTTATAATAAAACCTATTACCAAGAATGTGGTTTCCCTGCAGTCCAAAATGCAAAAAAAAAAGGCTCCAAATGCATCTGTAGTCTTCTTTTTTTTTTTTTTTTTTTTTTTTTTTTCCCCTGACTGCCTCTGGTCTTTTCTTGCCTTCTTTCTTGCACTTTGGTTCACCCCTTTCTTTTGCCTTTTCCTTCACCCTTTCCTCGGCCATGTCACAAGTCCCCGGACCCCAACTATCTTTTTAACTTCCTTTTAACTCGTTGAACTCGTGGTTTGGAGCAAAAGTATCTGCAATGTGTTAAGGATATGGCAAATGAAGGATATCTTTCATATGGTACAGGCTACAGCCAAGCACCAAGCGTATGTGTCGTAGGCCTGCATTGCAGGGCACCAAACCCCCTCTGCTTCCTCTCCTGGTACACACACTTGGTACATTTACTGACTGTTCTTGGAAGAACAGCTGGAGAAGGGACTGTCTAAGAAAAGTCACTTGCTGCAGTGTCTCCTCACCTCTTCAACCAGAAGAGAGCCTTCATTGTGCTGGCAGATGTTTCTTAGGACAAGCCACCCCTCGTACAAGTCAACCACATGTGGCTCTTGCGTTTCCACTGTATTGGAAACCCCACTATTGTGAGTTATAGAGCCAGACCAAGTTTTCTTTTTCTTTAACGTTCCTTCTTCATTTTTATTGCTTGCAGTCCTTGTTTGTTTTTGTTATTTTTTTGTTTTTTGGGGGTTTTTCCCCCCCCTTTTTTCCCATTTGAACAATTCGGGGGTGCAGTACATGAACGTTCCCTACCTAACCGGCCAATTTTACTGTCCGTATTTCTGTTGCCATCAAGCCTGTCACAGTTCTCTGCATTACGATATTAAAGTTAGCAGTAAATGCTGCATTTTGTGCAATCTTTTTGAACGCTTTTGTTATGTTTCAGTCATTTCTATGTTTTGGGGGTCACATCTAAAGCGATTTATTTAGCTGAGAACTCCTTTACCTTTGTGATCCTGTAAATATATTATGGCTGAAAGTCTCTTCCATTTGTTAGGTGTGGATCACTGCTGCTACTTTTTTTTTTTTCCGAAGCTGCGATACTGTCATTTTATATGCATTAGTTATCCACACTTGGTAGCTTTTTGCGATGTGCTATCTTCTTGCTGGTGACGAGGGTCTACATCCACTCAGTGTTGCATCCTAATTACGTCCTCGCGCTCTTGTCCCGGATTCACCTTTTTGCAGCCACACAAGCATAATTAGTTTCCGTCCCTTCATTTTTCTTATTCTCCTTGCAGAGTAGCATCCTCCTTTTATAGGTCTGCTCCTTTAGACTCCTCCAAGATTGCTTTAAATAGGATCCCTACTAAGACAGCTGAGCTCTCCAGATAGGGGTTGATTCATTGCCTGGAACTGGCCTCACAAGGCTGACTGAGCAGTTCTTCGTCTTCCATTCTCTCCTCTTTTCATTGCAGTGAGGCTCTTTCAGTATTTGGGTCACCGTGAGGTAATACGACGCCGCAGGTCACCAGCTTAATAAGTACCCTGCTGTTTTTCAAGTTGCAAACTTTCCTAACCTAGTGGCTTTCTAGAGGCAGTTCTGGAAGCTCGGGTAAGGCAGGCTTCCGTAAGTTTCTTAAAGAAACCCTCCGATTCAAGAAAGTAAGTTCACGTTAACTGGGGGGGAAAGAACAAAATGCTTACATGGTGCCCTCCTTTAGTTCTAGGGCTCTTCTTTTGCCATCCAAGATGGCCGCGCTGCCGCTTTCTCCTTTTGCATTTGGTAGTCCAAGACCCTTCCTGCTGCCTTTTAGATTAGCCAGCACCGCTCGCATGCGCAGGACTGTACTTGGACTACCAAACGCACGGTATGCATCAGGTAGTCTTAGAAGTGGTGCGGCCTTCTTGGATTGCAGACGAGGAATTGGGGCAGCTGCAGAAAAAAAAAGAGGACACCGTGCAAGCACTTTATTAATTTTTGCTCTTGAACAGGAGGGTCGCTTTAAAGGCTTCCGAATTTTCATGGATTAAGCTACAGCAGCCTTCAAGTGATGACCCACAATGTTCATGTTGGGTACCTGTATTTTTACTTTCCCGATGTACAGCGCTGTGCCTGGTAGGATGTGAGGAGGCTGCAGCGCTCATCCAAGTGCCATCTGCAGGGGTGCCAGGAGTAGGACCTCCACCAATCAGATATTGCTGACTTATCCTGATAGGCCATCAATTTTAAACTTCCGGAAAATCCCTTTAAGGCCTCATGCACACGACAGTATTTTTTCACTGTCCGCAAAATGGGGTTCCGTGATCCGTGTCTGTTTTTTCTTCCGTGTGTCTTCTGTGATTTTTTGAGGATCACCAGACATGAAGGAAAGTTAAAAAAAAAAAGTCGTTTTGGTGTCCGCCTGGCCGTGCGGAGCCAAACGGATCCGTCCTGACTTACAATGTAAGTCAATGGGGACGGATCCGTTTGACACAATATGGTGCAATTGCAAACGGATCCATCCCCCATTGACTTTCAATGTAAAGTCAGGAGTCCCTATCAGAGTTTTCTCCAATCCGATGGTATATTTTAACTTGAAGCGTCCCCATTGCCATGTGAACGCCTCTGTTAGAATATACCATCGGATTGGAGTTACATCGTGAAACCTCAGATCCGACAGTATATTCTAACACAGAGGCGTTCCCATGGTGATGGGGACGCTTCAAATTAGAATATACTAAGAACTGTGGACATGACTGCTGCCTGGCAGCATCCGATCTCTCACAGGGGGCTGTGATCCGCACAATTAACCCCTCAGGTGCCGCACCTGAGGGGTTAATTGTGCGTATCATAGCCCCCTGTAAGAGATCAGGTGCTGCCAGGCAGCAGGGGGCAGACCCCCCTCCCTCCCCAGTTTTAAATTCATTGGTGGCCAGTGTGGCCCCCCCCCCCCCCCCCCATCATTGGTGGCAGCAGAGAGTTCTGATCGGAGTCCCAGTTTAATCGCTGGAGCTCCGATCGATAACCATGGCAACCAGGACGCTACTGCAATTTTGGCTGCCATGGTTACAGCACAGACCTGTCACTTGCCAGTAGGAGCAGCGCCCGGCCGGTCACAGACAGCGCAGGTAAGTATAATGCTTCTAAAATTGCTAAGTAACCATGGCAGCCAGGACTGCAGTAGCGTCCTGGTTGCCATAGTTACCGATCGGAGCCCCAGCAATTAAACTGGGACTCTGATCGGAACTCGCCGCTGCCACCAATGATGGGGGGAGTGAGGGGGGTCTGGGGAGTGAGGGGGGGTCTGGCCCCTTGCTGCCTGGCAGCACCTGATCTCTTACAGGGGGCAATGATATGCACAATTAACCCCTCAGGTGTGGCACCTGAGGGGTTAATTGTGCAGATCACAGCCCCCTGTAAGAGATCGGGTGCTGCCAGGCAGCAGGGGGCAGTCATCTACACAGTTCTTAGTATATTCTAACTTGAAGCGTCCCAATCACTGGGAACACTTCTGTGTTAGAATATACTGTCGGAACCGAGTTTTCACAATGTGAAAACTCGGCTCTGAAAAAGCTGTATGCAGACGGATCTGTGGATCCGTCTGTGCTAAAGTAGCCTATGGACACGGATCACGGACGCGGATGGCAATCTTGAATCCCTCCGTGTTTTTTTTACAGACCCATTGACTTGAATGGGTCCGTGAACCGTTGTCCGTCCAAAAAATAGGACGGGTCATATTTTTTTGACTGACAGGAAACGCTGATCATGGACACGGATGACAAACGGTGCATTTTCCGAGTTTTCAACTGACCCATTGAAAGTCAATGGGTCCGCAGAAAATCACGAAAAACGGAACAACGGACACGGATGCACACAACGGTCGTGTGCATGAGGCCTAAGTCTGGGAAATGTATGCATGGTTCTTGGGAAAAAAATAAAAGAATACCATTAATTTTCCCTCCTGGTTTCAGATGCATCAGCTGCACACTTTACTTTGTAATCTACTCAAACTGAAAAGCATTTTAGGTTAAGTGCTTTATTATCAATAGCCACTTTCCTCTCTGCCTCAGATAATTCCCGCACAGACCATTAAATCTCTGGGCGGCAGCGAGTGTCAAGAGTCTAAAACATTTTGTTTTCTGGGGAATTATCTCTTAATCAGTCTCACACCGACCAGCAAAGGCCACTTTCATGATGGAACTGGACGTAGCATGGTTAGCTGGATAGTTTACCCATAGTTGGCATTTTGCAGAACCTTGTACATCTGTTTTGTGGGTTCTGATAGGTTCCCCTACTCAAGAGGTAGCCGTCATACCTACCGTAAACCCTGACACCTCTGCTACATAAGACACCATTATTGTAAATGCCACTTTATGGGTAGGTGGGCTTTTTGCAGATTTTCCATTGGAGTCCATAAACGAGCCATTTTGTGGGTGCTGGCCTGTCACGGGATACTTTCCCGAGTAGTCGGATGTGCAGTGCTTGCTTCTTCTGGCCCCCAGTAATGGTTTACTCTGAAGGGGAACTCTGTTGGTCACAGGTTGAGATGACTGGAGTTACCCAGGATTAGAAAGAAGTCTCTGTGCCCCCTGTGTCTGGTCTATTAGCTCACTCGCGTTTATGTGAATAGGGGTTTGCTGTAATACCAGACACAGCCTTGAGGGGCGCTGTTTTAGAAAGCAGTAGACTTTTTTTTTTTTTTTTTTTTCTAATTCTGCATAACCCCTTTTACCGTACAATAAAAGCGTTTTCTCTCACCTCACGCGTTACAGCCCCTTCATATGTACCAAGCACTGTACTTTGTCTATGGTATTTGCTTGGTATTGCGGCTCACTTTCATGGGACTGAGCTGGGCAAAGGTCGTGTGACCGACGGACATGATTGGCGAGGCAGCACTGCTTGCCTGAGCAGCAACTGATTGTTAATGCTAAGCACTGGGTTGATATTTAGGTCCCAAAAAACCCTTGAAGATGAAAGGAGCCCCTACGCAAATCCATCTGATTGTAGCGCCCTGGACTTTCCTGCTCTTGTATGCCATGCACCCTCCTCAGTCCAATAGAACTGAATGAAGCACAGCACATAAATACAGATCTGTAATGGTATTAGAGCCGGCGTCCCGTTGTACAAGCCTTAGTAATCCCGTTATTGCAGAACCACAATTCCCAGAACACACGGCTGCAAAATCCTGCACTAACCGCTGCACCGCATAGTACGCAGCGTCCAAAGCTTAGCTGACCTAATCCTGAGCACTCCGCATTCCCTGTCTGTCTGTCCTACTTTAATTCTCATTATATTTGCACATTGAAACCTAAATAATTTTCCTTTTCACGGAGCAGAATCTTAATGACTTTCTTTACCTGCACGGTTGTGTTTTTCCCTCAATGCTGCTTTTATTACTGTTCTTCTCCCCTCATTTTGTTAATTTTATGGGTTGGTCACTATTTTTCAGCCCAGAATATCTTGGGACTTGGGGCTCCCCCACTAGATTACCCTCACCTGGGATGCAGTACTCATTCTCGCCTCTTTCCTCTTCCTTCCCCCACCCTTTTGGTTAAGGATGATGAAGACTATTACTCGTCTACACAAAGCCATGATGTTGCTGGAATATTTCACGAGTAACTCCTGGGTGTGGAGTAATGAAAATACCAACATGCTAATGAACCAGCTCAGTCCGGACGACAAGAAGGTGAGGATCACACCTGTAGGACACTGGCTTCAGATCGGTTATGTAGGTGCTGCCTTATGGGTCCCCCCAGGCTCCCCACTCATTGCTATTCGCAGAAATCCCATAGCGGTATATGGAGAGTGTACAGCGCATGGACGGCTACACCTCCATTTGCTGCTGTGGGACCCACACCTGTCTGACATTGAAGGCACGTCCTAGCAATGTACCACCATTGTTGGGAATACCCCTTTTAATATAATGAGCAAAGTGTGGATCACCTCACCTAGTCCTGCTTGGGGCGCAATCACTCAACCGTGTGACTGCTGTGTCCATTCTGCGGACTGCAAAAAGTGACTGCAATCACGGTTGTAGTTCGCAAAACAGGCACGGCCGTCGCACAGTTGTGTGAATGCGCCCTTAGGCGGAAAAATTCTCTGTGCACTGACAAACTGGGTAGTCCTTCAGTCCACAATGTCGGCTGCGAAAGCGGAAAGCATCTAGCGCATTGGAAATAAAATCCAAAAATGTAATTTTGGGTTTACAAAAATGTTTAAAATCCAAGTAAGCGCTGCTTCTCACTGCTGAGTAGGATGGTGAAGACATCTCATAGATCAGGCATTCTCAACCTGCGGCCCTCTAGCTGTTGCAAAACTACAACTCCCATCATTCCCGGACAGCCTACAGCTATCAGCCTACAGAAGGGCATAGTGGGAGTTGTAGTTTTACAACAGCTAGAGGGCTGCAGGTTGAGCATGCCTGCCATAGTCTATATTGAGACTGCCTTCACTGGAGCGCTCAGCAGTGAGAAAAAGCACCGCTCTGCGGAGTGTGTCAGACTGCTCCTTTATAGAGATCGGCGGGGAGTCTCTGATATTGAACCCCTGCTAAAGCCCACTGCAACATCAAGATGCTCCCTTCCCAGCAAGACTGCTTACCCTGCCTGACACCTGTGGGTAAGGATCGTGCGCCAATGCGGGAGCCTCCCCCTCCACATCTTGAAAGCGGTGTACCGGCAGCCCTCTCAAAGCGACCAATCACAAAGCCCCTTTCTAAAAGAAGCTTTGTTATTGGCTGTTCCAGGCCGCATCGCTGTGCGGTTCATAGTGCGCCCTGCGCTGATGAATCGCAGATAGTCTTATTGTTACACCTTAGTCTTTTTGCAGGGCACACATGCCATAGGTTCGCCACCACTGCCTTAGATGTTCACTGGGCATTTCAAATGCTTTTTCCACTGCAATAACTTGTTTTTCAGGCTAGATTTTTTTATTTTTTTTTTAAGAGTTGGTCTGAGGTGCAGGGTAAGTTTTGTTCCTGTGGCTTGTGGCTGGTAGGTGTTCACATTGGCTTGTGTTTGCTTGCAGGTGTTTAACTTTGATGTTCGGCAGCTGCATTGGGCAGAATACATGGAGAACTATTGTATGGGAACTAAAAAGTATGTTCTCAATGAAGAAATGTCCGGCCTCCCTGCGGCCAGGAAGCACTTAAACAAGTAAGTTGTCAGCTACTCGCTTATCGCTTGGTGACTGTGGAGCTTCACAGGTGGGCAACCTTTTTAGGCCATAAAGACATTTTGCAAGATGTCTGATTTTTAGGAGGTTTATAGCTGTGAAGGGCACCTTAAATCTGGCAGTATTGTAGGCCAAAACTGTTACTTGGGGCACTGCTCGGGGGCATCTATAGAGTTTTGGGGGCCCCATAGTAAAGATTATTATGTTTGCCTCCATCTACTTTGCATAATCCATAGATTGGTTCACTGCACCCTTGTTTTTAGGATCTCTTGAGAACAGGAACCCAGGATAGGTTCTCACCACCTATTAATATGAAGCAGGGATGCTCAGCCTGTGGCCCTCCAGCTGTTGCAAAACTGCAACTCCCAGCATGCCGTAGTAGCTCTAGGCTATCCAGACATGCTGGGCGTTGTAGTTTGGCAACAGGTTGGTCATTATATAAGGGATATAGCCCACTATCTCGAGGGACCCCATAGCTTACCTTTGTGTTATATATGCTTTTGCAACCTCATTTCTATGAGTCCCCTAGCTATTCATCAGAGCCATGAGGGGCCTTCATATTAGAGATCCAGATTTGACTTGCAATGCTTCTATTGTGGCATATTTTATACCATCAATGTAGCTAATCCTTCTTTTTTTTTTTTTTTTTTTTTTAATGATTATTATTATTATTATTTTTTACTAATCTGTTTTGATTTTTTGACTGTAGATTTTATTACATTTTTTATGCCTGACCCTCCTTTATCCTAACATCGCCCAAATTCAGGTCACCCCAGTAAACATTACATGGTTGGCCAGTCTTGCTGAAATCTTCTGGTTTGGCTGACGTTCTTTTCATGTGTATGGCCACTTTGAGCTGTTTGAAGGGCATCTGTCAGCAGTTTTGTACCTATGACACTGGCTGACCTGTTACATGTGCACTTGGCAGCTGAAGACATCTGTGTTGATCTAGGGTTGGACGATATCAAAAATATTCAGACGATAACGATATTAAAAAATTTATCGCGATAACGATATATATCGCGATAAATACCCGTTTAAAAGGAAAAAAAACACAAGGAGACGTTATACTGTATGGGGGGCCACAAGGAGACTTTATACTGTATGGGGGGCCACAAGGAGACGTTATACTGTATGGGGGGCCACAAGGAGACGTTATACTGTATGGGGGGCCACAAGGAGACGTTGCACTGTATGGGGGCAGCCACAAGGAGACGTTGCACTGTATGGGGGCAGCCACAAGGAGACGTTATACTGTATGGGGGCAGCCACAAGGAGACGTTATACTGTATGGGGGGCCACAAGGAGGCGTTATACTGTATGGGGGGCCACAAGGAGACGTTATACTGTATGGGGGGCCACAAGGAGACGTTGCACTGTATGGGGGCCACAAGGAGGCGTTGCACTGTATAGGGGGCCACAAGGAGGCGTTACACTGTATAGGGGGCCACAAGGAGGCGTTGCATTGTATGGGGGCCACAAGGAGGCGTTACACTGTATGGGGGGCCACAAGGAGACGTTATACTGTATGGGGGGCCACAAGGAGACGTTATACTGTATGGGGGGCCACAAGGAGACGTTATACTGTATGGGGGGCCACAAGGAGACGTTATACTGTATGGGGGGCCACAAGGAGACGTTATACTGTATGGGGGGCCACAAGGAGACGTTGCACTGTATGGGGGCAGCCACAAGGAGACGTTATACTGTATGGGGGGCCACAAGGTGGCGTTACACTGTATGGTGGGCCACAAGGAGGCGTTACACTGTATGGTGGGCCACAAGGAGGCGTTACACTGTATGGGGGGCCACAAGGAGGCGTTGCACTGTATGGGGGGCCACAAGGAGGCGTTGCACTGTATGGGGGGCCACAAGGAGGCGTTGCACTGTATGGGGGGCCACAAGGTGGCGTTGCACTGTATGGGGGGCCACAAGAAGGCGTTGCACTGTATGGGGTGCCACAAGGAGGCGTTGCACTGTATGGGGGGCCACAAGGAGGCGTTGCACTGTATGGGGGGCCACAAGGAGGCGTTGCACTGTATGGGGTGCCACAAGGAGGCGTTGCACTGTATGGGGGGCCACAAGGAGGCGTTGCACTGTATGGGGGGACCACAAGGAGCGTTATAATAAGGTCTTATGGGAGCGAGGAGGAGGGAGAGCCGGGGCGGCCGCTGCGGGAAGTAGTAAGTTTATAACTTTGTCATCAGACAGAACGCACTAGTGAAGCAGCCGCAGGAAAAGTCTCTCCAGAGACAGTACTCACACGGCGCCTGGCACTGGTGGGTGACGACGGTGATTATGTCAGATGGTGGGTGGAGACATGACTAAGGGAGGCGGAGCAAGAAGGAGGCAGGCCAGGAGCGAGAGGAAGAGCAAGGTGCAGGGGCGGGCGGTAAGTGATCAGTCAGTTCCTGAAGGCGAGTTGGTAGAAGCGGGCGGACGCACGTTTAGAAGAGGTCAGCGCTCAATGTGCGCTGACCTCTTTGATGACGTCACAAAATACCGCGGTATTTAGGAAACGGCGATATCGCCATATCGCCGTTTTTTTAATACCGCGGTATATCGTGATACCGGTATATCGCCCAACCCTATGTTGATCCCATGTTCATATGTGCCCGCATTGCTGAGAAAAATGATGATTTAATATATGCAAATGAGCCACTAGGAGTAATGGGGGCATTGCCCTTTTAGAGGCTGGCCTGGCCCTGTCAAAGTGCAGTGGTTGCAGAGAGAGCAAAGCCTCTAGGTGTAACTGCAACGCCCTGGTTGCTCATAGAGGCTCATTTGCAATATATGCGCTTTCATTGACAGGGCCAGGCAGTGAGAACCTCCATAATGCCTGGCTCAATCAAAATGGAGAGGGTGCAGCAGTTTCAAAGTGGGTATCGTAGTTGCAGAGAGAGCAGAGCCTCTAAGAGTAACGGCAACGCTCCTGTTGCTCATATAATTTGCATATGATAAAACCTAATTCTTCTCAGTAATGTGGGCACATATGAACATGGGACCAACACGGATGCCTTCAGCTGCCGAGTGCACGCGTAACAGGTCAGCCAGTGTCGTAGATGCAAAACTGCTGACAGATGCCCTTTTTAGTTTGACTACTTTTCCCCTTCAGAATAAGATTTTTCAGTGCATCTCCTTCTTGTTTCTTGAATCTCATTACCTTCCAGGTTAAGAAACATTCGCTATGGATTCAATACCATCCTCGTTGTCCTCATCTGGCGCGTCTTCATCGCAAGGTCACAAATGGCAAGAAACATCTGGTATTTTGTGGTTAGTCTGTGTTTCAAGTTTCTGTCTTACTTCCGAGCATCCAGCACCATGCGATACTGAAGACTCTGGACGCACAGTCGTGTTGGACATCTATGCACACAGCGGCAAACTGCACAGACTCTGTATAACCCGATCAGTGTACTATTCATGTCGTGTACAGCCATTCTAACTCCAGACAACATGATATCATTTTATTATTTTTTTTTTCTTTTCCAAGTGTACCTTAGTAACAAACTGCACATGTCAGATCAAGCCAGCATTAAGCAGAACGGTTTACCGAAATTTTACTATAATCCTAATCATTGATGGGTTTCCACCTATGCCATCTATACAGAATGCATCCCTAAAGTAATACACAGGTGTGTGCCGTGCCTGATGTTGAGCATCACGCACTGGACACCGATGGGTGCTATGGTCAAATGTCTGTACTAGGTGGGTCTACAGCCGAGATGTGCAACTGTAACTCCCAGCATAGCCTGGCCAGTGTCGAGAACGAGGACTGCTAAGCCCTTTTGACAAGTCTGTTTTAGTGAATACCTCTATACCACACAATACAACCATTTTGGAGCATCTCTTGGAATTCTGCATTGTGCTGCACCTCTGTGATTTTTCCTAGAAATGTCTATATAAATTTATACCTGGACGTTGTCATTTCCCCGCGTCCCTAGGTTGTGCCCTGACACTGTCGGCACTGATTGAACAGTTTTCAGAGCGTGTGGCGGCAAGCCTTATTGACGAGGGATAGTAACACCCAGTTGCCAATTTATTCATGTTTCCAGAAGGAATAATAGAGGAATGTTGCAATGCAAAGCTATAGTCTAGCTATTTTCCCAGATTTTCTGAAGAATACAAGTATTTAAAGGGGGTTTCCGGGGTTTTCATATTGAATATATTATTGAGATTGGTGAGGGTCTGACTTCCAGCACCCCCTGACGATCCGCTGAGGCACAGCTCGCCAAGCACAGTGCTATACATGGTCTAGTGGTCGTGCTTGGTTTTGCAGCCCAGACCCATTTACTTGAAAGGGACCGAGCTACACCTGGGCCAGGAATCGGTAACCTTCAATATGCTAGCTGTTGTGAAACTAGAATACCCAGCATGCACCCTTACTTGGCTGTTCCTACAACTCCCATAGAAGCAAAAGGAGGATTCTGGGAGTTGTAGAACAGCTATAGTGCCGGAGGTTCCCGATCCCTGGCCTGGGCCACCTGAGCGATGAACCGTCACAGCCTCGGCCCCTTCATACAGCTGATTGGCGGGGATGTCGGATGATCTCCATATTGATGATGTAACCTGAGGGTAGACCATCTATATGAAAATCTCTGAAAAACACTTTAATAAAGCAGACCTGGCAGGAGCACAGTAAGGTGCTGTTTGCCTAGGGAGTTGTAGCCTGCATGCTTTCAGGGTATACTGGGAGTTGTAGTGTCACAACATCTAGAAAGCCAAAGGTTGGCGACCATTAGTTTACAGGTTGCCCTAAGGCTCGTGTCTGTGTTACTTGGCTTCCTCTCACATCCTCTATCACTTTTCTACTAATTTTCTATATCCTGTTTTTTTTTTCCCCCTCTTAGACTTTTTGCTATTGTAACTTTATCTATTTTTTTATTTTTTTCGCACATTTCCATGTCTTTACGACATCCCTTTCCTTTTTTTCGCACCTGAATTCTTTGCACTGCATCAATTTAACCAAGCAATTAAAACGGTTCTGGATATTTTGTAGTTTTATATGCACAAGGAAATCTCTGAATTATGCTGTGTGATCTGTATTTGCTACATAAAGTGTGGTAACCACTGAACACTCACGTCACTGCTTGGTTGGAAGTTTTTCTTTTTGTAAGTGCTTGCATCATCACCTCCGCCTCATATGGGACTGAAATGGTCTTCCCTTCACTTGTGTTTTTGGATAAAGACCAGTTTGACATAATTCTGTCTTCATTGCCATACTTGTCATAGGGCTGCATGGCATTCCCTCCTCTACTCCCATATTTTCCTGTATAGTTTAAAACGGTTATCCCATAAATCCATTTTCATACAAAAAATCTTGAAGTGAATTAGTGTTATTAGCATATAAATACATAATATCATGTTTTTATTTTTCCCTCTTGGTGCTTCTGCTGCCGGGGTCAGACTCTGGGCTGAATCGGTCTCCTTCCCCCCTCTGGCAGCTGATGATATAAACCCTTCTGACTTCCCATGCAGAAGGAGTCTTCTTGGCTATGCTGCCATGTTGCTGCAGGGGCTCTTACTCCCAGCAGTCAGACCCCCAGAGATCTGACAATAATGGCCTATCCTGTGAATGTGAATAGCTGTTAAAGGGCATCTGTCAGCAGTTTTGTACCTATGACACTGGCTGATGTGCACTTGGCAGCTGAAGACATCTGTGTTAGTCCCATGTACATATGTGCCTGCATTACTGAGAAAAATTATATTTTAATATATGCAAATGAGCCTCTAGGAGCAACGGGGAGAGAAAGCACAGCCTCTAGGTGTAACGGCAATGCCCCTGTTGCTCCCAGTGGCTCATTTGCATATAACAAATAATAATTCTTCTCAGCACTTCGGACACATAGGAACATGGGACCAACACAGATGCCTTAAGCTGCCAAGAGCACATGTAACAGGTCAGCCATTGTCATAGGGACAAAACTGCTGACAGATGCCCTTTAAGTGCTGATCATGGGGAACCCCTTCATTTTTTTTTTTTTACAATCTATACAGTGATTGGTAATGATGGGACAGCCCCTTTAAACTCACATTATGGATTATTCAATGTTTAAAAATGCTCATAAATATGCAGAAACTGCCATCCAAACGTTTGGTTTGGCCTAAAGGGGGTGCTATGACATTAGAAAAACATCCCCCGGAATAGCATCACTCCAGTTCATGAGCATGTACTGGTCTGGTAGTTTAGTCCCATTAAACAAAATGGGAACGAAGTACCAAATCCACCCTAGATGAGAGCGGTTCTGTTTCTGGAAGAAAGAGGACATCTTTTTCTAATTTGCTACAACTTATATGGAAGGATGAAGTGGAGTGGCTGACTGCCTTCAACACAGCCAATTCTCCCTCCAACCATGGATGCCACTGAAAGTTTCAGGATCTGTTACCATTAAAGAGGTGTTCCTGTCTCATAAAGTGATGTCCTATGCCATGACGTCACGATTAGCGTTGCTCTGACTTTTGGGTGCACCATAGCTCTTGAAAAAAAGTTTTGCAGTGTGGAATCGGTCTTTTCCTGGACATTGGCGATCATGGCCACAGAATTTGCGACTCCGCTCATTGAAGTGATTGTGGGCAGCTGCAGTGGCCAGGAGTGCAAAATGTGCAGGGAAGGCCTATTCATTCTCCAGATCAGTAGTGGGCCCCATGGTCATAAACTGATGGCATATCGCTAGCATTTAATGACTTTGGGTGGCACAGGACCAAAGTAGTGCCCTCACAGCTCATATTTTGGTCCCTCTTGGATATGCTCTGCAAGGTAGGCCCATATCCGTCTTTATAGCGCCCTGCCATATACCCAGTAATGATAGAAGATGTCTACAGGGACCAACTGGTTGCTTTACTTCAGCCATAAGGCCAAAAATCTGTATAACCAATTCCATTGACTTGTTGCCTTCTCAACATTATCACTAGGTGCTTTTTGCTGAACTGAATGTGTACAGTATGTTATTTTGGAGGGGGTCCTCTGGTTCCCTGACCAGTTGAGGGTTAACTGCAAAAGTGAGATTGACATGCATTGTTAGAAAATTACGGCATCTGTGGCTGAAAATGTAAGTTTGTCGCTTGTCCAAGATTAGAAAAACAGGGATGCTTTCTTCCAAAAACAGCTCCCCTCCTGTCCACAGGTAGTGTGTGGCATTGCAGCTCATTCCCATTCATTTCAGTGGCGCTGCAATACTAGGCACAGCCCATAAACAGGTTGGAAGAACGCAGCCATGTTTAGACTTTTATACAACCCCCTTAAGGCAGTTGTCCGGGTAGGTGAAATAGATCTGCTTATTTTTCCTACTCTAGAAACGGCCCCACTTGTGCCCATAGGCTATGTCTGGTGTTTCAGGTCATCTAAATTCAAGTGAATGGGATTTAGGGTCTTCTGTTACACAGGGCGACTTATCAGCAGGGAGCCAGCCGGTCCTGATAATTGCCTGATCGTCAGAGCAGGCGAGAGCTGCATTTACATGGTATAGACTTATCGGTCATTGTTTCTGCTTACAATCTGCTGCCTAGATGCAATGATATTTGAGGTTTGCTCATTCATTGGGTGATTGCCGTTACATTTAGGGCTCATGCACATGGCTATGTGTCTGCTACATCTTCCGGACCAGTGGTTACTCACCTGACCCAAACTCGTAGTGCTTTCTGATGCAGTGCTTTCCTATCTGACGGGGAGTCTGTTTTACTGTACTCACATAATTGTCTGAGTACAGTACAATAGACCTGCATCAGATAGGAACTCACTGCTTCCTAAGGCAATATGATACAGTGAGTTCAGCTCAGATGTGCTGCCTTCAGTCCTGGAGATGCAGCCCACACACAGGCCGTGTTTCCTGAGGTGCACACAGTTGTCGTGTACATGAGCCTTTAAAAGGGGCAATTACAGGAATACAAATGCTGATCCCTAATTGACCCAATCAATGATCAGTCCGTGTAAAAGGACCTACTGTACGGTACTCACATAATGCTGTGAGGAGCAGCGTTCCGTTTCATGGAGCGTGTTTTCCCGTTTCCTACATTGACCTATCCCCAGCAGAGGTCATCAATATCAGATTGGCGGGGGTCTGACTTCCGGCACCAGTGCTGATCAGCTGTTTTGAAGAGAAAGCAGCGCTCACAAGAGTTGATCGGCAGGGGTGCCTGGAGTCAGACCCCTGCCGATCCTGAGGATAGGTCCTCAATGTAGGAAACTGAAAAACCCCTTTTAAGGCTAATTTTGCACCAGGAAAACACTCTACATTTCCCAGACCGAACGCTGCTCCTCTGACGGGAACTCGCAGCATAAGAATGACCTAGGATACTGTAATTTCCCACCTGACCACTTGTCTACTGTACTGGCAACTTGGTGAGAACCATAAGTAGGCCTGTGGTCCGGCATGAACTTGCATACATGAGTTTGGGTTAGAGGAGCAGCGTTCGGTCCAGGAAATGCCGCCACGGAGCGTGCTTCCTTGATCTAATACGGTCATGTGAAATTTGCCTTAGCTGCTCCTTTGGCTGCTATAGGGCGGATGGAGAATGTAGCAGAGCTGTAACGTGTGAACCCACAGTTTTAATTATCATATGATCATGCCATCCCTGAATAAGAAAGCCACTTACTGTGTGTGTAACGTGAAGTGCCCCCGACACGTGGTTTGTCAGTCCAATCACGTGGTGCGGAACCCTTTTACCTTAATTGATGTTCTTACACGACCCACAGAAGGCTGCTGTCGCCAGGAGTCCTCCAGAAGTCATGAACTGTGCTTACATGTTGTGCAATGCTAATCCACGAGGCTCCTTTTCTGTAGGTGTGGGTTAAATTTGGAAACTGTTGTGTCAAAGCTCAGTGGGTTTCAGTAATCCATGAAATGTCATTGCTCTTCTCCTTTTTTCAGAATTGTATAGCATTTCATTCATTCTTCTTGAGCTGCCACGGTCCAGGACCACACTCGGGTGTGAGAGACGGTGGACGGCTACAAAAAAAAAATAATGAAATAAATGATGACTTTTTGTGACATCTTTGCCTTTTTTTTCTCTGTGCTTCCTGAGTGTTGATTGTAGGGTGCAGTCGGAGTAGTTCTTTATTGCCATTTAGCAAGCCTCCTCTGCCAGTGACGTCATTACTCCGAAGATCCTGCCCCACAAGAATGTCCGATAGGAGTAGAGCACATCCAGGGAAAGGGGCTGTAATGTGTTTGTTTTTTTGTTTTTTTTTTATTTTATTTTTTTGTTTGTTTTTTCTTATTTCTACCTGCATGCAATATGAGGATTACCCCTTGCTAGGCAGGTGATGTGACTGTTACCCTGCCATCTTTCTCCCTGTCCCAATCATTCTGTCTTTGCTGTAATGGAGTAATGCCTCCACAAGCAGACACCGTGCTTTGCTTGTACACAGCAGCCAAACTAAACAAAACAGTGGTACAGTGCAAAGCATGGGGAAAAGCAGTATCCCAAGCCCCTAGGAATGAAGAATGCCTTATACAAATCACAGCGTCCAATCTGAATACAACAAATGGCACAGAAGCATCACCTCTAGGTATTGATTTGCAAAGACTTGGAGCTGCTTTAAATATTTTAGGAAAAACATAGCGGTTCCCCCTCCTCCCCCCAAAAAATAAAACTGCGCCACATCGGTCCGCTGCTTGTGTGTGGTATTACAGCTCAGCAATGTTTTTTTAAAAGCAATGGTCCCCACCTTATCAGCCCCCCAACTCCCACAAGTACCCTATAGTTTTGCGCAAGTCTCCTTTCATGTAAATTTCAAAAGTTTTTCTGTTTTGTAGAACTTCTTTTATTTACACTGTGCCGTATGCACATTTTTCCATTGAAGTCAATGGGGATGCAGCAAGTCAAGCTTTCTGCACCCCCCAGACATTCTCTTCACTGCTGATAGAACTCTGTAATCCAGCAGACGTCAGATGCGATGCACCCGGGGTCCAGCGGAAGCGTCGTTGGCGGCTTACCACACAGGCACTGTATCTCGACGCCATGTGTGCCCTATAATGAGTAGAATTGCTAACAGTGCTTGCGTGGGATCTTGGACGCGTTGCGTATGACGTCTGAAGACAGAAATCCAACAATGAAGAGGCTGTCTGGGAATGTGGCAGCCTTGACTTGTGTGAGCTTTGATGCCCCCTTGTCTCCAAAGGCACAATTTGCATATGGCACGTGGCGAGTATACTGTAAAAAAGGTCTAAAGTACAATCTCCATGATTGGACACTTGAGCAAGAAAACTATAAGATACTTGTGGCCATTGGGGGATGATATAGGGGTGACAGGCTCCTTTTTAAAGTGCTTGATCTGTTGTGGGTATTGATGGCATATTACTAGTATATGCGATCATGAATGGAGTAGTGGTTGTGCATGCATGATGCGCTCTCCACTCACTGCTATGGGACTTCCAAAAACGGCTGAATGCCCTCGCTCGGCTGTTATTTTGGGGGGGGACTCATAGAGCTGAATGGAGAGCATGCACGGTGTACTCTCATTTCGGGGGGGCCCCCCTGTTCTGGAGATATGTGCGGGTCCCATCTCTGGGACCCACTCTGATCTGTCATTGATTGCATATACTAGTGATTAGTGTCGAGCGAACTTGTGTTTTAAGTTCGGCGTCTAAAGTTTGGGTTATCGAAGTATCCCGTTATGGATTCCGCTACCACGGGCCATAACGCAATTTAGAATCCATAACGGGATTCATTGCTTTATTTCCATTATTTCACGGTCTTACCAAGGTCTCCGTGCATCAGGGAAGTCGACACAAGGGGGATAGAGGCAGCAGGTGAGCTGGACATTGTTTACAACAGGGATTCTTCGATAACCTGAACTCGAACTTTAGACGCCGAACTTAAAACACAAGTTCGCTCAACACTACTAGTGATACTCTGTCACTGTCCCAGATGGGCCAACCCTTTTTAAGATCAGTAATAACCCCTTTGGTGCCTTCAACATTATATAGACCATGGAATATTACCTTGCAGCCCTCCAGCTGTTGGAAAACTACAGCTCCCAACATGCTCTGATAGCTCCAGGCTGTGTGGGCATGCTGGAAGTTGTAGTTTTGCAACAGTGAGAGGGCCACTGGTTGGGCTTCCCTGATATAGATAGTTATAAGGAGCATTTCAGTCAGATTGACTTATTCTAGATAGGAGATAACTGAGGTTTGGCCAATGAGACCCTCACTGGTCTTGAGCAGAGGTCCCCTATCCCCCCCGAGTGAATGCCCATCCGCTCCATTCATCTCTGTGGGACTGCCCCCTATAGCCAGGAGTTGTCCGGTCTCTGGCAGTCCCATAGAGATGAGTGGAGCTGCATCGTGTATATAGGGAACAGCGCTCGGGGATGCCATACGAGGACAGTGCCTTCTCAGCAACGTGCCTGTATAATGATGTGGAGCTAGATTATATCACTTGGTAAAGCTCTTGGGCCATATGGTGTAAGTGGTCATGACGGCTAAATCCTCTGCTAATGGATTCTCTTCCTTGCAGATTTGCTGAATGGGTGGAAATTATCTGTCACATAGCAAACGCGTTACTGAGAAACCAAAGCGATCTCTTACAGCAGGCTCATCGCTGTCAGACGAGCAGTGCGCTATAAAATCTGGACCCCGTGCAACCATGCCGCAGGTTTTAGCTTCAAGGCCGGGTTCGCACCGACCAACTCATTGATTTTGAGAATCGTTGGTCAAATAAGAACTAAATAAATAATAGAATACCTATTCTTGTGCCTCGGACTTGGGACGTGTCCACACCATGAAATCCATTAATTATTATTTTTTCTTATAGGTGCTTTTTTCAGTCTCCCCCCCCCCCCCCCCCCCCAAATATAGAGAATTATATGGAAATACACCACATAAAAGATAAAGGCCAGGAAAGGATCTTAAAATGCCTCTATAAAAAATTAAGATGTAACATCTGGCCGCTGCATTTTTTGCTGGAATTTTTTTTATTTTTTTTTTAAAAGCTTACAACTATCATTAAGCAGCTGTGTCGTAGTCATGTTTAACTATTGGTATTCTAAATTGAATGCCTGTTGACCAACTTGTAAATTGTGTTCAGGAGATAAGGGTGTTGAATCTGGTATATGGTTCTTTAAAAAAAAAAAACACGTCAGCTGCTGGAGCAATGGTGCACCTGGGCCCACCCTCTGTGCACTTACCTGCTAATTTGCATAAAGATTAAAAGTACTTTTTCTCCACAATGAAGCAACGGATTGGTAAGTGAAAGCCATCATTACATTCATATGAGCTAGCCCTACAAGGCATTGTGCCTGGTTTAATGCTGAATCTCCTGGGGATGCCAGTTTCACATGAACATATTTAGTCCAGGGGAAACGCGCTCCATGTGGCAGCTGTATTTTTCGCGCTGCACGCTGCCCCCTCTGCGACTGAACTCGCTTCATCAAAGTGACATGATGATGTGAAGTCTCGTCTCACCACGGGTATACTGAACTTAAATCACTGCCTTTTGTGACTTCCGTTCAGTAGACCTGCGGTGAGACTGGAAATCACAGTATTGTAAATCGTTATGATGCTGTGAGCTCACCTTAGAGGAGCAGTATTCAGATTGGGAAATACAGCTGCCACACGGAGAATGTTTTGCAGACTGAATACGCTTGTGTAAAACTGGCCGGCTCCCGGGAACCCCCCGCCGATCTGCTGTATGAAGAGAAGCGAGCGATGCGCTCTCTTCACGGTTTATCGTCTTGCTGTCGACATTGCAGAGGGCGAGCAGTATGATTACAGCTTCTTCCCATTCACGTGAATAGAGCAGAGGATCTGTAATTACACTGCTGCACTGTCTACAGCGAGCATATAAACAGTGGAGAGAACGCAGCATTTGCTCTTCAAGCTACTGATTGGCGGGGGTGCTGCCAGTCAGACCTCCACCTATCTGATATGTGGATAGGTCATCAATATCGGAAACCGGACAACCCCCTTCAAGTTGTAATGTGGAGTCCAAAAGGAGATTGCAAAAGAGAAACTGCACGAAAGGATTCCATAACGGTCAAGCTTTCATGTGTGGCTTGAGTTCTAGTTTAAATCGTTGGCGTTAGTATTGATCGAGCACCAAAGTGCTTGTGTGTTCTGGCCGAACACATCGGTATGCTCGTGTGCTCTACCAAGCACAATAGGAGAACCCCTGGAACCCCCTGCTCGGAAGAGAAGAGGGTGTCTGGTTCACAAATTTTTTTAAAAAAATTGATGGAAACCCCACCAAAATAGTTTGGAAACGACCTTGGGAGAATGTCTGGATGTATCTTGGACTCCCATTACCTATGACATACAATAGACAACCACACAAAGGCTATATTCCAAAAGCTGAGTATGTGCAAGCCAACAATCTATCCATGAGATGGATAACAGTCAGCATACCTTACAATGGCAGCCTTGTGCACTGAGACATTCCAAACCAGCTCTCATCTGACTGAGAGCCAGTAAGCCTCAAAGTTGCTTCATATCTGTTGGGTGGACCTGCGCACCTAGATCAATATCATTAGAGTGACAAAATGCTGGATCCGTCAAAACGTATGCGAACTGATTTAGCAGGATCCTGATCTGTCTGGCAAATGCATTGAAATGCCGGATCAGTCTCTCCGGTGTCATCCAGAAAAACTGATCCGGCATTTTTTATTTTTTTTTTGCGGTCTAAGCATGCGCAGACCGCAAAAAACGGATCCGTTTTGCTGGGACCCTTGGGGACGGATCTGGCATTAATGCATGTCCATGGGGAAAAATGCCGGATCCGGCAAGGGTTCTGGAATTTTGGACAGAGATAAAGCTGCAGCATGCTGCAGCTTTATCTCCATCCTGAAAAGGCAAAAAGACTGAACTGAAGACATCCTGATGCATCCTGAACGGATTGCTCTCCATTCAGAATGCATTAGGATAAAACTGATCAGTTCTTTTCCGGATTTGAGCCCCTAGGACGGAACTCAATGCTGGAAAAGAATAACACTAGTGTGAAAGTACCCTAACACAGAGTTAATGCAGTGATGATGCCACGCGAGAACTTGAGCTCATTCTCCCTGGCTAAGAGCGGGGCGCTCTGATTGGATGTGCTCACAGCCAGGGAGAAGATAACCACTCACAGGGAAAATACAAGTCTCCGCCTAGTATAACCGAGTCGCCTCATTATAATATAAGGCGCCAAAAGATACGGGCCAACAGATGATTGGGGGGTTCTTTAGAAGAAAATAAAAAGTGCCATGGCATCAGTGTGGGCTGCCCTATAAGGTCGGATATTAATTAGACTAGAGCTAGCCTGATGAAAGGTTCTCATTAACTCAAAGAATCGAATGAGTCTACTAAGTACAATCATTTGATTCTTTAAACTAGTAGACTCATTGGATTCTTAGACTCAGTGTACTGTGTGTGACTCCGTGCCTGCTTCACAGATCTGATCGGTTGCAAGGATGGGCTGGGAGCGGTGGGCTGGCAGAAGCCTGGCTTTCACTCTAGGATCATGTTGCACAAGACCTGCTCCTACGTCACACTGAGCTGCTTCAAACGCATCAGCTCCTCAGTCAGATGAACCCACTCCTCCAGTTCAGTGAAAAGTATCGATTCGTTCATGAACCGGACAGCTCTAATGTGCCGAGCATAGCGATGCTCGAGCCGAACAGAAGTTCGGCCATGCATGCTCGCTCAACACTAGTTGGTGTACTGAGGTTTGAAATATGCCGGGAAGTAAGCGATGTGTAACCATTTCCACACATAGGCCACGTTCAGATGACTATAATGCGGCCACAAGTTTTGCGACTTCTTGAATGCAGAACACTGACTTGATAAACGTGTCCCAAATAACCGAACTGAAGAGTATTGAGTAAAATGGCCTCCGTATCTCTCGCAGACGTACCTTTAACCTTCTTTATCCATGTAAATATTTCATTTGGAAAGAGAAACCTATAGCGTTTCACTTTTGACCCTCATTTAACTAAAGAGCATTCCTATGCAATTTTAATGGCAGGGAACAGCACTTAAGCTAAAGCAATCATAAAATCCAGAGCGGGCAGGGTAGACATTAAAGCGGTGACTGTAAATGGGAAGGTGTTGAAATGCTCAGTCTTTTCTGTTCTCTCTTCTTTTGGGGGGGAAAAAAAATGGCTCCACCAATATAGATGTAACTGTGTAAGGCCTGTTTCATGCTTGCGTTGTGGCTTTCCGATGTTGAGATCCGGCAGAGGATCTCAAAACTGGAATTAAACAGATCCATTCCATTTAATACATCCGGATGCATCCGTTTCGGCCCGATCTGGTTGTATTAAATCTAAACTGAACAAACCATTGTAAGTCAATAGGCGCCAGATCTGGGGTTTTTTTTTGCTAACCCCAAAAAATATGGATCTGGCACCATTGACTTACATTGATTTTAATACCGGATCTGGTTTGTCCTATTTTGCAGACCGGACACAAAAATCACACCTTGCGCTGGTTTTGTGCCTGGTCAAAAAATGCAACAAGCATCCTGATCAGTTTTGTCCCCATTGCCAATGAATGGGGACAAAATTGATCTGTTTTGGCCCGGTTTTGAGATCCTCTGCCACATCTCAAAACTGGAACGCAAGTGTGAAAGAGGCCTAACCTTATATTGTCAAATCCCTTTAGTCTGCCATCCACCAATACAGATTTTGGCGTCTGCACAGGATGTAGAATCTTACTAAACCAGGACAACAAGGCTTAAAAGGGTTGGCCCAAGATTGAAACTGGGTAGATGGTGTCTGATCGGTGGGCCCCTGTGTAGCAGCAAAGGGTGCACGTATGATATATCTGTAGCATTGTAACCTAAAAGGTAGGTACAAATGACATTACGTAAAGATGGATGGCCCAATAAAGTTATGGATGTGGTGACCTGAGGCCATTGTATGTCTAATACATCTCAATGTTTCCTTCCCATTGATGTGTAGGTGAATAATGTACAGTATATGTGGCGCCAAGGACAAATCACACTCACCGTATACTGTCGTGGCCAAATGTTTTGAGACTGATGCAAATTTTGGTTTTTGCTTGTGATTTTAGATCTGTCAGGTGCTTCTATGGTACAATTATAAGCATTTCATAAGTTGTCTTAACTGTTCTTGACAAATCCATCAGGTTTATGTAAAGATGCAATATTTCCCGTGTTGACCCTTCTTTTTCAAGACTTCTTCAGTTCGACCTGGCCTGCTAGATGACCGTTTCTGGGCCAAAATCCTGACTGATGACAGCCCATTCCTGCCTAATCAGTGCTTGGAGTTCATCACACTAGAAGTCCATGGACCCAAAATTTTAATGTTTTTTTCACCAAACCACTTGCACAAATTTCGCCTGGATAGTTGGGAATTGCTCTTGGCTGAGTTTCACATCCCATTCTTTAATGATGGCAGTTTTCACAGATAAAATTGTGAGAGATCCCACGCCCCTAGATGATATTTTTCCTGATGTCCCAATAGGCTGAATTGGGCTTCATCAGAGAAAATAATTTTACCCCGATCCTTCCTGCAGAATGTCGGTCTGTCCTTGATGTTTTTCTTGGAGAGGAGTGGCTTCTTTGCTGCCCCTCTTGACACTAGGTCATCCGCCAAAACCCTTTGCCTGCCATCCCTATACAAACTCTGTACTGGTGGTGGCCTAATCCCGTCATTGAATTCTCATGAGACAGTCTTGGCATTTGATTTACATTTTTTGGGCCCCCTGGAGCCTTCTTCACAGCAACTAAACCTCTCTCCTTGAAGTTCTTGATGATCCAATAAATGGTCAATTTAGGTGCAATCTTTTAAGCGGCAATGTCCTTTCCTGTGAAGCCCTTTTTATGCAAAGCAGTAAAGACTGCAAGTTTCCTTGGTTAACAGAAGAAGACAATTAAGTCAAGCACCTCCCTCCCATCATTTTCAAACAACCAATCTGCTCTTCCAATTCAATGAGCACTTTCTCCTGAGCTAAGGAGAAGATCACCGACATGATGTTAGCAGGACCGAAATGGGAGTTTTGTGAATAAATAGATTTTTCCTAGCCAGGAATGACTGCAAGTAAATGCAATTCATCTGATCACTCTTCATAAAAATAAAGAGTTAATGCAAATTACCATCATTAAACCTAAAGCGGCAAACTTTGCGAAAACAGAAATGTATGTCGGTCTCAAAACTTTTGGCAATGATTGTGCAAAGATGAGCGTCCCTATGTTTGGCCACAGATCTCCTGGCAGAAGCATTTTGTGGTTTTTGTGAGGGAAGTGCATATTATGGCGGCACTCTGGATCTCACAGTGAGGACACTGCCACACGGGGCGAATACCCTGCAGCTGCAGAACGACGTGCAGAAAATCTGCAGCGTGATACAGTAGCAGCATTTTACACTTAACAAAGTCCTGATAAAAATCTGTGGCAAATCTGCCGCGATTCCGCAAGGAAAAGAATTGCAGCTGCGAAATTCCAGGAAATGCAGTACATTCCGTAGAGTTCGTTGCAGAAAATTCAACGACTGAAAAACGGTTCAAGTGCTCTGAAGGCAGCACAAACGGATTTCTGCACGACCCATTCAGACGAATGGCAGTGAGATTGGGATTTGGCCTCAGAAAACGCATGGGTTAGGTCAGGCATGGGCAAACTGCTGCTCCCCAGCTGTTGTAAAACTACAACTCCCAGTCTGCCTACAGCAGGGCACGATGGGATTTGTAGTTTTACAACAGCTGGAGAGCCGCAGTTTGCCCATCCCAGGGTTAGGCGATAAATATGATCACCGGGACCTCCGCTGATCACCAGAACAGGGGATCGCAGAATACCCCTTGCACATGGATTGCGGGCGCATGCGTTAGCACCACTCCATCCACTTCTATGGGACTGGCTTAAATATACGAGGGCTGTACGCCGCAGTCCTATAGGCAGTGTATAGGCTATGGGTCATGCATCAGCCCTACTGGCCCAAATATACGAGAGCTGTACGCCGCAGTGTATAGAGTATGGGTCATGCATCAGCCCTACTGGCCCAAATATACGAGGGCTGTACGCTTCAGTCCTATAGGCAGTGTATAGAGTATGGGTCATGCATCAGCCCTACTGACCCAAATATACAAGGGCTGTACGCCGCAGTCCTATAGGCAGTGTATAGAGTATGGGTCATGCATCAGCCCTACTGACCCAAAATTACAAGGGCTGTACGCCGCAGTCCTATAGGCAGTGTATAGAGTATGGGTCATCCATCAGCCCTACTGACCCAAAATTACAAGGGCTGTACACCGCAGTCCTATAGGCAGTGTATAGAGTATGGGTCATGCATCAGCCCTACTGGCCCAAATATACGAGGGCTGTACGCCGCAGTCCTATAGGCAGTGTATAGAGTATGGGTCATGCATCAGCCCTACTGACCCAAATATACAAGGGCTGTACGCCGCAGTCCTATAGGCAGTGTATAGAGTATGGGTCATGCATCAGCCCTACTGACCCAAATATACAAGGGCTGTACGCCGCAGTCCTATAGGCAGTGTATAGAGTATGGGTCATCCATCAGCCCTACTGACCCAAAATTACAAGGGCTGTACGCCGCAGTTCTATAGGCAGTGTATAGAGTATGGGTCATGCATCAGCCCTACTGGCCCATTCACACAGTGAGCAGACCCCAGTATTCACCTTGCACACCTGCCAACTGCAGTAATACACCCCTGCCCTGTTGCAGACCCTTAGGCTTGATTTAGTAGAGTATATTGTACCCGTTATTTCTTTGGCATTGAACTAAGGGCTCATGCAGATAGCTGGGCACTGGCCGTTTTTGCACTGCATCACGGATGCAGACCCATTCACTGGAAGGTGCGCCGAGGAACGGTGGCCTGGCAACGGCCGTGTGCATGAGCCCCAAGCATTAGTTTACTCCAGTCGTCAAGCGGCTCGTTCATACACTTCATGAATGATCCCTGAAGAAATTCAGCGATCGAGCTAAATCACCGCCCTCACAATGCACCGAATACAGCAGAGAGCGCCATCCGCACCTCCCTAAATACCGCAGCCCACTCCTTGCCTTCATGCTGCGCACAGGGAAGGACTGTCCTCTGCTCTGTGCGTTCCGATGAGGCCTCATTCAAAAGCTCATTGTTCCTCATCTTTTCGCTGACGATATGCAAGTTATTTCCCGGACACACTTCTGAAAGTTCATTATGAATGCTGTAAATGTTGCGGGGTTTGAGGCGCCGATGGCTGAGGTCACCGGGAACATCTGCTTACTGAGGCTGTCGTCACCTGTCGAGGGCGTTTGGCCGCCTCGCTGTACCCATATAGCCATGCACTCCATGTCCTGTGACAGCCTTATAGCATGCCTCTCCATAGCTAGAAGTCATGAGTTTTCACACCTGTTACAGGGTATGTGCACTTTTGGAACAAATTATTTTCATTGGACTAGTGCTTTTTAAAAATGGAAAATCAAAGGGGTATTCCCATCGTATCGCTAGAATATACACCCATTGTCTGATAGGTGCGGGTCCCACCTACACCCAGAACAGAGCCCTGAAATAGGTGGCGGGTGCACTGCGCAGCCGCCCTCCATTCATTTCTAAGGGGCCTCCGAAAATAGCTGAATGCTGGCTCGGCTATTTCCGTCGGCCCCGTAGAAATGAATGGCAGCGGTGGCCGTGCAAGCGCAGTGCGCTCCCATTCACTTCTATGGGGAGAGCGCTTGGTGTTGGCTGGTCCTCCGGCCAACCCTTCCCCGCTCCGTTCTCTATCCCAGCGGTAGGACCCGCACCTATAAGACATTGGGGACATATGCCCCATTGTCTCAGATGAGCATACCCCTTTAAGCAACTCTGCAAAGCTACCGTTTTGTGTATACAGCTCCCAAGCATTTCTGGTTATACAACAAAAAGCCCTGTGTAGTACTGCAATTACGTTTTACTCTTTTCTATCTACCCCCCCCCCCCCCCCCTTCTGTACTGTCTGTAGACAGGGGGCAGATGAGACAAGAATGTCCATTAATACAGAGTATCCAAAAACCCAATTGATGCTGAATTAAAGGAATTTTTGTGACGCACACACACACACGTTCGTCATTGATGAGTCTTGTGCGGTTACACAGGGCATAACGCCCATCCCTGCTAAATGGCGCATCATGGGTGACCTGGCGCTGATTGCATAGAACTACTGCAACTATATAAATTGCAGTATTTTCCCCAGAAAGCGCCTCTCATAGGCTGTGTCTGGTATTACGGCTCAGCCACATCCAAGTAGGAAATAATGGCTGACAAATTTTAGACACAGCGGATGTCTGTAAAAATGCAATATATCTGCGTTTTAAAATCAATGTGTTTGCGTGGTGGCTATAAGCCTGGATTTCCCTCAGATATCTGCACAAAATTTTGTAAAACTTCGCAGATGTCCTCAGTGCATAATTTTTCCACAGGATGTGATCTGGAATATTTTCCTAAACTGGGCCCATACTGCCATCTAGTGGTGAGAAATTTGCATTTCTTTTGGCCACCAAGATTTTTTTTTTTTTATGGCGGTTTTTCCCCCCTATAAGGAAGGAGATGTCACAACATCAAAAGCTCTGACATGCTTAATTTTTTTTAAACGCCCTCCCCAGATACATTTTGGGCGTGACCAAACAATTTTTCCCCCCATATTTTTGATTGCCTCCAAGAGCTATAACTGTTTTTATTTTTCCGCTGATGCACCCATATGAGGACTAACTTACTGATTGAGGTTTCTATGCTATCAATTTTGCAGCGTTCATTTTTCAGCATAATTAACACAATAACTTTACACTCTGGGTCAGTACGATTACAAGAATTCCAAACATAAATTCATTTTATTTTATTTATTTTTTGAAGTTTTACTAGTTTTGCACAACAATAAAAACTGTTTAAAAAAAAAAATAAACATCCCAAGAGCCATGACTTTTTAAATTTTTTCTTTCTACAGATCTCTGTGTGGGCTTGATTTTTGCGAGACAACTTGTAGTTTTCATTGGTATCCTTTTGGGGGTACATAACACTGATGTCTGTGCGTGTGGCAGGCAGGGACCTAATGGAGGTCCTAGCCCTGCATGCTAGGATACACTGCAGGCAGGCCTAGGACCTTCATTGGGTCCCTGCCTGCCACGCACAGACATCAGCACCCCACAAGCTCATTCGTGGGGTGCCCATGGGAGACAGAGGGAGTTCGCTCCCTCTGTAATTGCTTAGTTGGTATTGACTGCGTCATCTAATGAGTAAACGCCGACCTCAGCTGTTAGAGCGACAGCCCAGCTCTCATGTGGGAGCCGAGACCCCTGCAGCACTTATTCCAGGCCAGCGGTGTAGGAATAAATCCCCTTAATAACTGCTGTAGAAACCCATATCGGTGTTCCTTAAGGCTCCATTGAGACGTCCGTAACGTGTTTTTCGGATCCGCAAAACACAGACAGCGGCAATGTGCATTCCGCATTTTGCGGACCGCACATTGCCGGCACTAATAGAATATGCCTATTCTTTTCAGCAATTGCGGACAAGAATAGGACATCTATTTTTTTTCGAGAACGGAATTGCGGACCCGGAAATGCGGGTCTGCAATTCCGTATCCGGGCAGCACATTGCAAGCTTCATTAAGTGCAAGCTTCATTAAGTGCAAGCTTCATTAAGATGCTCATACGCCAATGACCCAACCGCTATTCTTCCCGACTAGCCTATTTACATACAGTCTCGGTTCAGCTGAGCATGCATGTGTAGTAAGCAGGTTCCAAATACCTCTGGTGGTGGCGGCTTATGTCCCCTGAGTACAAAAGGATTGGGCGATTAAATTCAAGATGTCCAATCCTTCTATCCCCCAGCATCACCTGTTCGGTGAGAGTCAGAAGGCCTTGCTAAAATCTGCCAATTTGGCTGCTTATTTTTTCCGAAAGGTGAGAAATGCTGTCCAATCGCTGTGACGGGTAATTATATGTAGGATTTCCGGAATTCCCACTTCTCCAACCCCCCCATTGAACGGAGCAGTACTGTGTATATATCTATCTCTTCTATGAGAATTTTTCTTTGTCAGTTCCATAGAAGTCACTGTGGTGGTAGACTAACATGCAAGCTACCGCTTCATTCAAATGGGGGACCCCTGTTTTGGGGGAGCACCAGCGGTCAGACCCCCAGTCATCTTATACCCTAGGGATCGGTGATAAACGCTGTTTGTGGTATAACCTCTGTAAGTTTAACCCCATCCTAGTACCCTTACGAAAGCTAGCTACAGTGTCCCCATAACCAAAAATACTCTGATGCCGTCTTCCATGTTCCTACTCCTGTCTCCTGGAGCTTCAGGCTCAGGGATGATTAGGCGAATAGATAAACGCGGTGATAGCAGTGAGTGCAATGAATTATGGAAGTCTGTGTAGTTCTGGAACCCAGGCAGCCAAAGAAATGCCCGATCCCATGAATTGTCCGCCAACCCCTCCACTGGTCACAGGTTATTTTTGGCATAGAGCGAAGATCTGAATAAAGTTAGTGACATGGAAATTATTGGCGGTGTGTTCATACACAGTTCTGCATGGTCGGCTCATTTGCCAGGTTCAGTACCGATGATATTTTAGGGATGATCAGACAAGTGTATCCATACCTGACATTAAATTAGCTATACAATTATTATGGCTTTTTCCAGTTAAACTATAACCCAACACTGTGAACTCTACCGTATCAGGCTCTGAAAAATTATTTTAATGGAAAGTGTGCAGTGCGTATTAAAAAACGTAACTTAGAGTGAACCCTATTATTGTGTTAGATTTGGCACCCTGAACCGAAGGGCTTTGTGAAAAAGTAGATGTGAATCTGCAGTGTCACTTTAACGGATTTGGCTTGGGGCTACTCCTAAGGGCATTATCGAAATAGCCCCCTGGTCTTAACCCTTTAATCCCTGTACAGGGAACTGGACTTTGCTGCAGGGAAACCGCCAGGCCGCTACCTCTTAGAGTCGTCTCTGTTCAGTAGACTGCTGACCCACGAGGGATCTGTCAAAACCATAGTCGGTGACAAGCTAAGGTCAGGGGAGGCAGAGTATGTGCAATCCAAAGTCAGTCAGAGGGTGAGGACAGGCAGCATAAAATCGAGAACAGGTGGAGGTCAGGTGTCGGAGGGTGAGATCCGGAGACAGGCAGGAGTCGGTAAACGGGAGAGGGAACAAGAGAAATGGCTCACCCATGCAGGAAACTAGACTACAAGATTCTGTTTGCACAGACACCCTCCCAAAGGGAAAGGTGCCTTAAATATACCATGGTGGCCAGCCATGGGCTTGGTAAGCGTTATATGTGCACATGCTGGCTCTTTAAAAGCTGGAGAGAGGTAAGAAGCAGGCATCAGTCTGTGGTGGACGAAACGGTGCCACCTGGCGGCTGTACCCACTGGGAAGAAGCAGATGGATTCTCTCCTATCCCCCTCCTTCAGTTGTCCAGCAGTTCATGCTCGCCAGTTTCTCCTTCCCAGTGGGTATAGACACCGATGTACCTGCAAGGACGGGGAGATAGTGGCACATAAGGACTGCTGGTGTAACAGGCTTGGTGTTTGTGTGTTTCTCTCTTCAAGTCCATTCCATGACCTTCGGGCCAATTCTGCGCCCCCCGGTTGGCTAGCAATGCCAATACTCTGGAGAGGGGAGTCCTGCGCAGTCCCTGCTGCTCTATCGCAGGACCCCTCCTCTGCCTTTACGGTAATTACAGCCTTGATCAAAACACCATTTTAGCTAACCATCCACATTGTTTTATGTTTTTGGGTAAAGTTTTAGTTTGAAAAAACTGTGTGCCCATGGCTTTCATCCATCTACAAGCATTACTGGGGGGGGGGTTTGTAAGGGCAGTTCTAATGCATGAGGCCCACTGAGGCAAGTTTGTCACAGCAACCAATCACAGAATATCCTTAATTTTACCCAAACTGTTTAAGAAATGAAAGCTGAGCTCTGATTGTCTTCGTTGACATATAAACCATTCTTAGAGACAGTTTCTAGAAATCCCCTTGCGATGCTGAAGGGGTGTCAGTGGGTGCATCGACACCTGCTACACCGGATTATGAGCATGGTGGGCCAAAATATTTGCATTAAAATTATGCTACATGAGTCCACTTGGTTGCCTCTACTCAAGTGAGCCCCCATAATAATAATAATAATAATCTTTGTTTACATGGCCCCACCATATTCCGCAGCGCTTTACAAATTCAGAGGGTTCATGTACAAAACAAAAGACATCAATGTAACTGGCTAATGCACAACTGAAACACTAGTAGTGCTCACAAGAGCTTACAATCTATGAGGAAATGGGGGGGTGACACAAAAGGTAGTTGATTGTGATATGTAGTAGCCAAGCCATTATTGTACTGAAAGCAGTGGTGTAGGCCGGTCTGCTTTGGGTGTGGGACTGTTAGAGGATCGAGTTCAGGTCTGAGGAGTTTTGGGGGGTGGGGAGAGGTTACTCGGGGGGGGAACAGTCAGTTTAGGAAGCTTGATAAGCCTGCCTGAAAAGATGTGTTTTTAAGGCACATTTGAAGGTATGGAATTTGGGAATTGACCTGATATTCCAGGGCAGAGCATTCCAGAGAGTACAGTCGTGGCCAAAAGTTTTGAGAATTACAGAAATATTGAAAATTGGAAAAGTTGCTGCTTAAGTTTTTATAATAGCAATTTGCATATACTCCAGAATGTTATGAAGAGTGATCAGATGAATTCCATAGTCCTTCTTTGCCATGAAAATTAACTTAATCCCAAAAAAAACTTTCCACTGCATTTCATTGCTGTCATAAAAGGACCTGCTGAGATCATTTCAGTAATCGTCTTGTTAACTAAGGTGAGAATGTTGACGAGCACAAGGCTGGAGATCATTATGTCAGGCTGATTGGGTTAAAATGGCAGACTTGACCTGTTAAAAGGAGGGTGATGCTTGAAATCATTGTTCTTCCTTTGTTAACCATGGTGACCTGCAAAGAAACGCGTGCAGCCATCATTGCATTGCATAAAAATGGCTTCACAGGTAAGGATATTGTGGCTACTAAGATTGCACCTCAATCAACAATTTATAGGATCATCAAGAACTTCAAGGAAAGAGGTTCAATTCTTGTTAAGAAGGCTTCAGGGCGTCCAAGAAAGTCCAGCAAGCGCCAGGATCGTCTCCTAAAGAGGATTCAGCTGCAGGATCGGAGTGCCACCAGTGCAGAGCTTGCTCAGGAATGGCAGCAGGCAGGTGTGAGCGCATCTGCACGCACAGTGAGGCGAAGACTTTTGGAAGATGGCCTGGTGTCAAGAAGGGCAGCAAAGAAGCCACTTCTCTCCAAAAAAAACATCAGGGACAAATTGATCTTCTGCAGAAAATATGGTGAATGGACTGCTGAGGACTGGGGCAAAGTCATATTCTCCGATGAAGCCTCTTTCCGATTGTTTGGGGCATCAGGAAAAAGACTTGTCCGGAGAAGAAAAGGTGAACGCTACCATCAGTCCTGTGTCATGCCAACAGTAAAGCATCCTGAGACCATTCATGTGTGGGGTTGCTTCTCATCCAAGGGAGTGGGCTCACTCACAATTTTGCCCAAAAGCACAGCTATGAATAAAGAATGGCACCAAAACACCCTCCAACAGCAACTTCTTCCAACAGTCCAACAACAGTTTGGTGAAGAACAAAGCATTTTCCAGCACGATGGAGCACCGTGCCATAAGGCAAAAGTGATAACTAAGTGGCTCGGGGACCAAAACTTTGACATTTTGGGTCCATGGCCTGGAAACTCCCCAGATCTTAATCCCATTGAGAACTTGTGGTCAATCCTCAAGAGGCGGGTGGACAAACAAAAACCCACTAATTCTGACAAACTCCAAGAAGTGATTATGAAAGAATGGGTTGTTATCAGTCAGGAATTGGCCCAGAAGTTGATCGAGAGCATGCCCAGTCGAATTGCAGAGGTCCTGAAAAAGAAGGGCCAACACTGCAAATAGTGACTCTTTGCACAAATGTCATGTAATTGTCGATAAAAGCCTTTGAAACGTATGAAGTGCGTGTAATTATATTTCACTACATCACAGAAACAACTGAAACAAAGATCTAAAAGCAGTTTAGCAGCAAACTTTGTGAAAACTAATATTTGTGTCATTCTCAAAACTTTTGGCCGCGACTGTAGGTGCAGCTCGAGAAAAGTCTTGGAAGACGGGAGTGAGAGGTATGAATTATGCAGAATGTTAGGCTAGGGCTACACAGCGAAACTGGTTGTGCGACACGACACCTATCGCAGCCAAGATTGCTGAGCAGCTGTGATCCCATAGAATTGAATGGGATTGCCGCGGCAGTCGGAAGAAATCCAGGTGTGTTTCCCATTCATTTCTATGGGATCACCGCTGCTTTGCTATCCTAGCCACGACAAGTGTCGCTGTGTAGCCCTAGCCTTAATCTTAGATCACTATCAGAACAGAGAGCACTAGTAGGGTGGTAGGAGGAGATGTATGGAGGTGCAGCACTGTGGAGAGCTTTATGGGTGAGAAGTTTGAACTGTATTCTGTGGTGACTGAGCAACAAGTGAAGTGACTGGCACAGGCTTGTGGCATCAGTATAGCGGCTAGATAGATAGATGAGCCTGGCTGCAGCATTTAGGAAGGACTGAAGGGGGAGGGTTTAGTGAGAGGGAAACCCATTAGTTCTCTAGGAAACTGAGAGGGCTTCCTTTACCTAATTTTCTGCATTTTTGACTAATTAGAATAAGTGCATGTGCAGTCAGATTACTTACATTTACACTGCTGCTTCTTTGCCAGGTCGCCCAGACCTAAGCATGTCAGCATTGTCAGGACTAAGTGAAGTGTAGGATTTATACCGATGGGAAATTGCAGCGGGCAGGACAGCAGAGACTTATGTGCACACTCCCTGCCTGCACAACCCTCAAGAGAAGAAATTACAAGGGGGTATTACTTGTCTGAAGATCTCTCTCAGTGTGAAGTCACACCCATGTTGTAACCAAGTCACGGTGTATTTATACATAACAGTTTTGCGGCAAGACATAAAACTGGCAAATAAACATTTAATGCACCTTGGCCGGTAAGGTAAAGGAAGTGCTGGCACGTCACTCTGCAGCCAGCCAGTAGAGCAGGGGCAACACGTGAGGTGCACGGTGGACCGATGAGGGGACAAATAATAACACACAGTTCATCAGTTTACTCACGGTTAGCAGAAAGCCTCCCTGGGCTGGCAGCACAGTGTTGAGGTGGACAGCACGAAATCCTCCGGGGCACGCTCTGTGGTAGGGAAGCATCAGCCAAGATGGTGGTTGAGGTGCCCTTGATGTTAGGGGTGCTTAGGGTGCTTGTTGCGGCTGAGTCCCTTGATGGTTTTTGTTGTGACGCCAGTACCGTTAATGGTGGTACAACCAATGGTAGTAATAATGAGGTAGACAGTGGTAAGGTGCAACTCACAACTTTTACTGATGTTGACTTTGGCTGCAGCAGTACAGAATACAGTCTCTTGTTGGTATTAGAGTTAATCTGCAAATCCACTGTTTATAGGCTTTCTTGGTTTGATTTAAAGGGATTCTGTCTCCAGGTTTCACCCCTGTCAGCTAAACATATGCTGATGTTCAGGGCCTCATCAGAATTCCCAATGTGGGCTTCTAAATGTGATCCGTAGCCTTATTTTGCTAAAAAAAAGAGGTTTTACTAACCTGTCACTCAAAGAAATAAGGTGCCCAAGGGGATGTCAAGGGATGCAAGGTGCCGGCCGCACCCACCGCCGTTCGTGCCCAGTGCCGCCTTTCCAGACTTCTGCACCGCCTCCTAATCCTCTGTGCCGCCTCTCGCTCTCCCTCCCTCCCTCCCCCCTCCTCCTACTGTAAGATCTCGCGCGTGCGCACAGGGCTCTGAGAGGCTGGCGCCAGAGTGCAGGTCATACCTGGGTTGAGCGAAGTGCCGGCGCATGCGCACTTCACTTTAAGAAGCCAAATCGAGAAGTCCGCACAGGCGCATCAGGCAGAGCCCTGTGCGCACGCGTGAGATCTTACAGTAGGAGGAGGGGGGAGGGAGGGAGGGAGAGCGAGAGGCGGCACAGAGGATTAGGAGGCGGTGCAGAAGTCTGGAAAGGCGGCGCTGGGCACGAACGGCGGTGGGTGCGGCCGGCACCTTGCATCCCTGGACATCCCCTTGGGCACCTTATTTCTTTGAGTGACAGGTTAGTAAAACCTATTTTTTAGCAAAATAAGGCTACAGATCACATTTAGAAGCCCACATTAGGAATCCTGATGAGGCCCTGAACATCAGCATATGTTTAGCTGACAGGGGTGAAACCTGGAGACAGAATCCCTTTAAGCTTAGCCGGAAATTTCAGTGTAATTTGGTAAGGTTGCCGGAGGCTATGGTATCCTTCACCTGAATATCCAAAGGTCCTGGATGCCGGATTGATGGCTTTTATCCTTTGGTTGTTTGAGTCTTTTCTCTTGTCCCTTTCTGGGCTAGACTTTAACTGAGCAGAAGTTCTAGACCTGCACTCTCTCCAAACTCAGCAGGGTAACTTGAGATCAATGGATTTCCCTGTCTGATCTCCACACACTGACTCTCTCTTCTAACTAACTAGGCCTGAACTAGGTACAGTGGGATGCGAAAGTTTGGGCAACCTTGTTAATCGTCATGATTTTCCTGTATAAATCGTTGGTTGTTACGATAAAAAATGTCAGTTAAATATATCATATAGGAGACACACACAGTGATATTTGAGAAGTGAAATGAAGTTTATTGGATTTACGGAAAGTGTGCTATAATTATTTAAACACAATTAGGCAGGTGCATAAATTTGGGCACTGTTGTCATTTTATTGATTCCAAAACCTTTAGAACAAATTATTGGAACTCAAATTGGCTTGGTAAGCTCAGTGACCCCCTGACCTACATACACAGGTGAATCCATATATGAGAAAGAGTATTTAAGGGGGTAATTTGTAAGTTTCCCTCCTCTTTTAATTTTCTCTGACGAGTAGCAACATGGGGGTCTCAAAACAACTCTCAAATGACCTGAAGACAAAGATTGTTCACCATCATGGTTTAGGGGAAGGATACAGAAAGCTGTCTCAGAGATTTCAGATGTCTGTTTCCACAGTTAGGAACATATTGAGGAAATGGAAGACCACAGGCTCAGATCAAGTTAAGGCTCGAAGTGGCAGACCAAGAAATATCTCGGATAGACAGAAGCGACGAATGGTGAGAACAGTCAGAGTCAACCCACAGACCAGCACCAAAGACCTACAACATCATCTTGCTGCAGATGGAGTCACTGTGCATCGGTCAACCATTCGGCGCACTTTACACGAGGAGATGCTGTATGCGAGAGGGATGCAGAGGAAGCCTTTTCTCCACCCACAGCACAAAAAGTGCCGCTTGAGGTGGGCTAAAGCACATTGGGACAAGCCAGCTTCATTTTGGAATAAGGTGCTGTGGACTGATGAAACTAAAATTGAGTTATTTGGCCATAACAAGGGGCGTTATGCATGGAGGAAAAAGAACACAGCATTCCAAGAAAAACACCTGCTACCTACAGTAACATATGGCGGTGGTTCCATCATGCTGTGGGGCTGTGTGGCCAGTGCAGGGACTGGGAATCTTGTCAAAGTTGAGGGACGCATGGATTCCACTCAGTATCAGCAGATTCTGGAGACTAATGTCCAGGAATCAGTGACAAAGCTGAAGCTGCGCCGGGGCTGGATCTTTCAACAAGACAACGACCCTAAACACTGCTCAAAATCCACTAAGGCATTTATGCAGAGGAACAAGTACAACGTTCTGGAATGGCCATCTCAGTCCCCAGACCTGAATATAATTGAAAATCTGTGGTGTGACTTAAAGAGAGCTGTCCATGCTCGGAAGCCACCAAACCTGAATGAACTAAAGATGTTTTGTAAAGAGGAATGGTCCAAAATACCTTCAACCAGAATCCAGACTCTCATTGGAACCTACAGGAAGAGTTTAGAGGCTGTAATTTCTGCAAAAGGAGGATCTACTAAATATTGATTTATTTTTCTTTTTTGTGGTGCCCAAATTTATGCACCTGCCTAATTTTGTTTAAACAATTATAGCACACTTTCTGTAAATCCAATAAACTTCATTTCACTTCTCAAATATCACTGTGTGTGTCTCCTATATGATATTTTTAACCAACATTTTTATTGTAACAACCAACGATTTATACAGGAAAATCATGACGATTAACAAGGTTGCCCAAACTTTCGCATCCCACTGTATATATATATATATAGAACCTAAGTTTTATCCCCATCTAGTGGTGGGATGTATAAATTACACCAGACCAGCCTATGAACAGGGATACAACAGGTATTGCAGTGGAAAATAACAGACAATATAAAAATGCAGTTTTAAAGCTATTTTGCAGTTCCCACGTGTTCCTGAGTGGGACGCTGTAACTCTTGGTAGACCATCATATAGTTGTCCTAAAACATTAAGCATTGTTTATTATGTCAAAACCTACACAGGTGTTTCTACTTGCGGCAAGCTGGTTTCTCTGGTCCTCCTATCTTGGTGACTCAGATGTTTAATGACCCTTAAGGGTGCTGGTGCGAGGAAGTGCAAGTTGATGAACAGCTGCTTCAACCCTCTCTAGGCCCTAAGGTAGTCCAGTTGGCGAGTGTCACACACCTCTACTAGCTAGCTAACTGCCACACAGAGCATGGCTGGTTCTCTCTCCAGCTGCAACGTTTCTCAGCACACTTTCTCTGCTGTCTGCCTACTTCTGACTATGAGGACATCTGAAGGTACAGTACCTCTATTTAAAGGGGTTATCCAACCCCTAATGCCTGGGCCCCTCATATAGGTTATACTTACCCCGCTCCTTGGCACCTGCGTCGCTGATGATACCCGCCATGGGGAAGAGCCTCCCTAGCGTCACCCGCGATGCCTGACGGATGTTTTTGTCTGCGTGACTGGGAGATGCAGCGGCTGCCGTGTGGGGATTAGAAGCCTCATGGATGCCGGGGATCAAAGTAAGTATAACCTATAAGTGGGGCCCAGGCATTATAGGGTTCGGATAACCCCTTTAACTCTTCACAGGAACGTGCTACAAAGCATAAGAACACCTTAAGCATGACCCCTTAGGCTTCATGCACATGACTATATCCATATTTTGGTCCACAAACCACCGATGGGTAAAATTAGGATACCTTCCATGTGCATTTTGAATTTTACTCACCCCCATCAATAGATTTGGCCATGGAGTTTATATGTTCTCTCCGTGTTTGTGTGGATTTCCACTGGGTACTCTAGTTTCCTCCCCTACTCCAAAGACAAACTGATAGGGAACTTTTATTGTGAGCCCCATTATGGACATCATGATGCTAATGTCTATAAAGCGATGCCGTATATAGTATCGCTATGTAAGTGTATAAAATAATAATTCTCGTCCACAATATGGACCAGAATAGGACATGTTCTAGAATTTTCTAAATGGTTACACGGATCTGCAAAAAACACAGGTGTGTGCATGGGCCCCATAGAAATCAATAAATCATTTAACTAGCCTAAAAAAATAAGGCTAGCACACAGACGAAAAATATAGTCGTGTGCGTGGAGACTTATGCTGACCGCTGACTCGCTTGCATTTACCCACTGTGTTGCCATCACATTAGAGTTCAGTATCTCGAGCTGTTCTCATGGTTTTGCATATTGCATGTAGCAGCTGTATAGTTTAAAGAGAAAAATTGTTTAACCTCTTTAAATGGGAGAAGTAACTTTTCTTACCAAAATCTTGGGACATCCATCACTTGAAAGTGGACAATTAACTTCCACTTGGACTGGATCTCTTATCAGTCTGTGCTTTGTTTTCTGCCTTGCTTATCCTCTCGCATTATTATGTGGAATTGTTCTTTGATTTTATTTTCCGTTCCACTTTACGCTTGGACACGTTTCTAAATTACAAGTAATTGATGGAAGAAAGCAAAGTTCTGCCCCCAGCAAAAGACACAATGGTTGGCTACACCCGACATGCAGGATGTGCTAGTGAAAAGTCAATAATCAACCAGGCTGTTGGTTATTTAATGCCAGCCCTCCCACAGTGGACCAGAGCCTTCTATAAAACATCTGCCAGCCTCTCCCTGGGTATTTCGATGGGACAACATGGCTGAGACATCTATTTTTCCCATTATGATGCTGACAGTGATGATCGGTGTAGGAAGAGGGGTAACTGACAGCCTCTGGCAGAGGTCAGTACGACTCCTCATACTATAGATTTATGTGTTCAGTTTCCAGACATGGCTTTTATGATGAGCTCTTATGCAGGTTACTAGAAGACCATTGACGTATATCTGTATAGGTGATTTTGGGCTTGGTAGGAACATTATTATTATTATGGTCACCATTTGGTGCCCCCTTTTCCCAGAGGACCTAAGGCTAACTACCTTATTAAAATGTTCCTGTTCGTAAATCCCAAAAATGCTGTTTTAGGTAGGTTACTCGCTCTCATTGAGGAGACTCAGAAGGTATATAGAGACTTATTTTCATGCAATGCTCCATGGGAAAAAAATATGTAAATTAGCTCTTGTTCTCCATCTGTAGACCACTGTTTCGGGCTTCTTGCAACTTGTATGGAGTAGTCCGGAGCGGCGTGTAGTCGGCTGGATGGGATTGTCTTAGATTTAGCTCATTAGCTCCCCAGTACATTGTTCTGTACTGACAAGGGGCAAGAACCCCGATACAGCCGTCTAAAGATGGGTTGCTCTTCCTTTTGGATGAGTCTCCAGTTTGGCTGAAACTCACTTTTATTCCATTGCATGAAAATAAGTCTCCATACACTAACCAGGTCTCTTCAGTTAGAACCAGTACACCCCTAAGAGGCATCTAAGTCATCTCATCCAGCTAACCAGTATGCTGATCTGTACTGATGAGGGATAAGACCCCCAAACAGATGTCTACAGGTGGCTTGCTCTCCCTTTTGGAGGAGTTTCCAAAAACAGAAGATTTTCTGCTCATGGGAGACGTTGAATTAAATTATAGGTACAAAGCCAAAGTTCTAAACATAGTGGTTGCGTAGGCTATGGTTGCACCTAGAGCATGAAGTGGTCCAAAAGGTATGCGTGGAGACCAGTATAAAAAGTGATGTGATGTGTAATAGCTCAGGGATGCTGTTATTGATTTTGTATTGGTTCCCAGGAACATCTATTTGCTCCTGAACTATACATAGAAGCCTCATACGCACGTGAAAGCTTGTGGTTTGGAATTATGGAACCATACTCATTCTGTGTGCCAGTGTAAAAGGGGTGGCCTTTGTACAACTGGTCTAGGTGAACCACCCCAGTATCCCAGTCCTTAACTCACATCTTCTTTAATGCATGTTTTCTTTGATTGATCGTTAGACAGATGGTAATGAAGTCCAATGGAACTGGCTTACTGTTAGGTTTTCCCTTTTTTTTTTACTTCATTGTTATTTTTAGTACTAATGACTGACAATTGGCAATCAGCAAGTCTTTTGTGTCCTACACAACATGCCATGCTTGTTGCAGTAATTGTGTGATGTCACTTCCAACTGATATCCACCTGTCTACATATGTCAGTGACCATTGGATCTGTTCACCAGACCTACAGTCATGGCCGTAAATGTTGGCACCCCTGAAATTTTTCAAGAAAATGAAGTATTTCTCACAGAAAAGTATTGCAGTAACACATATTTTGCTGCACACATGTTTATTCCCTTTGTGTGTATTGGAACAAAACCAAAAAAGGGAGGACGAAAAGCAAGTTGTACATAATGTCACACCAAACTCCAAAAATGGGCTGGACAAAATTATTGGCACCCTTAACTTAATATTTGGTTGCACACCCTTTGAAAAAAATAACTGAAATCAGTCGCTTCCTACAACCATCAATAAGCTTCTGACACCTCTCACCCAGAATTTCGGACCACTCTTCCTTAGCAAACTGCTCCAGGTCTCTCCTATTGGAAGGGCGCCTTTTCCCAACAGCAATTTTAAGATCTCTCCACAGGTGTTCAATGGGATTTAGATCTGGACTCATTGCTGGCCACTTCAGAACTCTCCAGCGCTTTGTTGCCATCCATTTCTGGGTGCTTTTTGACGTATGTTTGGGGTCATTGTCCTGCTGGAAGACCTAAGATCTCAGACGCAAACCCAGCTTTCTGAGAATTGGGCTCTATAGTGCAACCAAAAATCCGTTGGTAATCCTCAGATTTCATGATGCCTTGCACACATTCAAGGCACCCAGTGCCAGAGGCAGCAAAACAACCCCAAAACATCAATGAACCTCCACCATATTTCACTGTAGATACTGTGTTCTTTTCTTTGTAGGCCTCAATCCGTTTTCAGTAAACAGTAGAATAATGTGTTTTACCAAAAAACTCTATCTTGGTCTCATCTGTCCACAAGATGTTTTCCCGGAAGGATTTTGGCTTACTCAAGTTCATTTTTGCAAAATGTAGTATTGCTTTTTTATGTCTCTGTGTCAGCAATGGGGTCCTCCTGGGTCTCCTGCCATAGCGTTTCATTTCATTTAAATGTTGACGGATAGTTCATGCTAACACTGATGCTCCCTGAGCCTGCAGGACAGCTTGTTTGGGGCTGCTTATCCACCATCCAGACTATCCTGCGTTGACACCTTTCATCAATTTTTCTCTTCCGTCCACGCCCAGGGAGATTAGCTACAGTGCCATGGGTTGCAAACGTCTTAATAATGTTGCGCACTGTAGACCAAGGCAAATCTAGATCTCTGGAGATGGACTTGGAACCTTGAGATTGTCGATATTTTTCCACAATTTTGGTTCTCAAGTCCTCAGACAGTTCTCTTCTCCTCTTTCTGTTGTCCAGGCACACAATGCAAAGACTAAGTGAACTTTTCACATTTTTATCTGCTTTCATGTGTGATTTTTATATTGCCCACACCTGTTACTTGCCCAGGTGAGTTTAAAGGAGCATCACATGCTTGAAACAATCTTCTATATCCACAATTTTGAAAGGGTTCCAATAATTTTGTCCAGCCCATTTTTGGAGTTTGGTGTGACATTATGTCCATTTTGCTTTTTTTCCCTCCCTTTTTTGGTTTTGTTCCAATACACACAAAGGGAATAAACATGTGCATAGCAAAAAAGGTGTTACTGCAATACTTTTCTGTGAGAAATACTTCATTTTCTTTCAAAATTTCAGGGGTGCCAACATTTACGGCCATGACTGTAGTTGTGGTGGTCACAGACAACACCAATGCAGTAATCTGCTATAAGATGTGTCCTGCTGGTGTAGCCTAAATGTACAGCAAATTATATGTGAACTCACGCCTTAGTTTCTAGGTGTGGAGAACGTCCTGCCGCCAATGCATCTGTCAGCTACGGTCTGCTCTCTCGTATTGTTGGAGGGACATCTGCAGTGAAAGGGGAAAGCCCATGGATGGTAAGTTCCAACAGTGGTTTGGGTGAGCCCTGACGCTCTATTTGATATCTGCAGAAGAGATCAGCAACCTCCAGCACCCCAACAACTACTACACCCAGCATGCACACTTGCTAAGCTGTTCTCCTAACCCCTGAGGAAAGTAAGGGAACACACTAGGAGCTGTAGTTTCAAAAATTCTGGCGATTACTGACCCCTGATATGTAGGGCCGACAGAAGCAGATGCATACTCCTCTTCACTATAGTTATAATAATAAAGGTTCGGGACCCCTGTTCTAGTAATTGGTGGAGGTCATGGTAATCAGACATTGATGACCTCTCCTGTGGATGTGTGATAAATGTCTTTTGTGGACAACCCCTTTAAGGGCCATATAAAGTTAAGTAATCCAGCACTAATGTTGCTGTTGCTGGATGCATGTAATATGCACTACTCACAAAAAGTTAGGGATATTTGGCTTGTGGGTGAAATTTCAAGATGAACCTATAATGCACTCTAACCTTTACAGGTTAACTTAATGTGACCCTATCTAAACTTTTGAATGCACCTGTCCAACTGTTCAGTGTTTCAGTACTTTTTGCACAACTTGCTGTTCTCTCTAACAAGGAGCTTAACAGCAAAATTAACAACAGGTGTTTGATCCATGAATTTCCCAATAAGTTTCCTGGTTCAATTACAATTGGTATTTAAACAGTCCTCCTCATCATGCTGTTCACATTTTGACATCATGAGACCAAGACGACGCCTAACAATTGATCAACAGTACCTCGCCATTGTCAGGCTTCAAGCAGGATGTTCTCAGACGGAAGTGGCCACTGAGCTTAGAGTGTCATCAGCAGGTCGCTACAGAGATAGAATCACAGAAAGGCGTAGAGTTGGACGTCCTTTGGCCACATCCCACACGGATGACTGCTTCATTGTGAACAATGCCCTGTGGAACTCCAGGCACATTTAAGGGAGGTTTAAGAGGCACCCAAGTGTCAGGTCAGACCATTCAAAACTGTTTACATCAGCGTGGTCTGCGTGCTAGATGACCTGCAAGGGTACCTGACCACACCACCAGGCACAGGCATCATTGTTTTGCATGGGCTAGGGACCATCTACGCTGGACAAGACACCAGTGGGCCTCAGTGCTGTTCACTGATGAAAGTCGATTCATGCCGAGCAGAAATGATGGCTGCCAGATGGGCCTTTGGGGGGGGGGGGGGGTGTTACAGGTGGGCAGGTGTGTCTAGTCAATACAGAACTGCCCTACACTTTGTGAATGGTACAGTGATAAGCCCATACTACTTGAAGAACATCATTAATCCAGCCATTAGGTCTCTGCATGAACAATACAGGCCTAATTTCATCTTCATGGAGGACAATGCACCAGCTCATCGAGGTCACATCATTCGGGAACGGCTGCTGGAGACTGGGGGACCTCAAATGGAGTGGACTGCACTTTCCCCAGACCTGAATCCCAATGAAAACCTATGGGATCAGCTGAGTCGCCGCGTGGAGGCTTTTAACTCTGTACCCCAGAACCTCAATGACCTGAGGGCTGCCCTTCAAGAAGGGTGAGATGCCATGCCTCAGCAGACAATAAGTCGACTTGTGAACAGCATGAAATGTTGTTGTCAAGCTGTGATTGATGCTCAAGGCCACATGACAAGTTATTGAGACCCTGACATTTTGTGGGTGTATACCCAGCACTGGGGTTGGCTTTTGTTTCAGTAAATTGTTTGGGATGAAGAAATCTCCATTGCTGCTTCTACTTAAATGCCCGACTTTCATGATCTAATATCACTGGAGCCTGAACTTTTTATGTTTTCCATAAATTTCACCCGAAAGCCAAATATCCCTAACATTTTGCGAGCAGAGTATATAAAACGAAGATAAATCTTATAATATTTTCTTCTTTAGGTGTCGTTAAAAAGAGATGGGAAGCACTTCTGTGGAGGAACCATTATTAGCGATAAATACGTGCTTACCGCTGCGCATTGCGTCTTAGAAAAGTAAGAAACCATTTCCCTTATATTGGACCTTAAGGAGGAAGGAGATTTTTCTGCAGAGTTTGGCCTCCTTCAGACAATCATATTGAACACATTTTTAAAGGGGTATTCCCTTCTGGGAAATGGGTGGTATATCATTAGGTTATACAATCAATTTCAGGTGTGGGTCACGCTCATATCTCCAGAACAGGACCCCAGAAGTGAACAGAGAACAGCAGTGAATGTGCGGCTACCCTCTGTTCACCGCTATAAGAGTTCCGCAAATAGCAGATAGCTGGCTAGACAGCAGCAGTCCTATAGCAGTGAATGGAGAGGGGGCAGCACATGCGCTGTGTGCTCTCTTCCTTTTGGGGGCCCCATTCTCTAGGTGCAGGCAATGATGGATTATAAGAAGGGCGTTTGGGTCAGTAGCTACAGGCCTTGCATCTCTGTGGGGCCCAACGCTGTCCCAAATGCGCCCAGTGAAAAATAGCGAACCCAGTAAATGGCTGCACGGCCATGCATCTCCTATCCCCGGCTAGTCTATAACCCGCTCAGGCCCGCTCTACACTGCAGTCCCCACCTGTTCCATCTTGCCGTTCTACTGTCTCCTCGCCGGAAGAGGAGGAGGTCAGAGGAGCAGCGCGGCGAGAAGGAGGAAGGCGCGCCAGCTTTGAGCAGCAGGCTACAGATACCATCTGACTCACATCATCTGTACACAGAGAGTGATCACTGTGTTATATGGAGTGTTACATAGGACTGCAGGTGACATCTACTACATTATCTTTACTAAAAGACTCTTGGACACATTTATAAAGATCGGCTTTTTAGACGCCGGTCTTAATAAAGGCCCTGTGCTGGCAGTGGTTCCTCCAACGTTATGAAGAGGCGCCGGCCTCTCCATAACTACCGCGTATCCAGCTTCCGATCTGTCTTACATTTAGACCTTTTCCTACGCCTAAAACAGACATAGAAAATGGTAAATAAGATGGACCCCGGCCCGTCCCCTTTCCCTCCCATGCCACGCCCACAGTTTTAGACCTGGCGTGAGCGGGGCGAAGTCACAGATAGCGGTTAGGCGTATTTCAAAATAGTAAATTACCCCCCCTGAGTACAAATAATATAGTATATGTCACCTGCAGTCCTATGTAATACCCCACATAACACAGTGCTAACTCCTTGGGTATAGATAATGTAGTAGATGGTACCTACAGTCCTATGTAACACCCCACATAATACAGTGATAGCTCTTTGTGTATAGCTAATGTAGTAAATGGTACCTACAGTCCCATGCAACACCCCATATAACACAGTGATAACTCTGGGTATATATAATATAGTATATGTCACCTGCAGTCCTATGTAACACCCCACATAACACAGTGATAACTCTCTGGGTATAGATAATGTAGTAGATGGTACCTGCAGTCCTATGTAACACCACAGTTAACAAAGTGATAACTCTGTTTATAGATAATGTACTAGCTGTCACCTGCAGTCCTATGTCTCACCCCACATAACACAGTGATAACTCTCTGGGTATAGATAATGCAGTAGATGGTACCTGCAGTCCTATGTAACACTACAGATAACATATGGGAAAGGGCGGCTTCTCTGAGATTTACATATTTATGGCTTATCCATAAATATGAGTCCCGACACCCCTGTTGATCAGCTGCTTCAGGGAGCCGCCACGCTGACCGGAGTTCAGGTGAGCGCAGCGGGCTCCCGGCAGCTATCACGGCGGGCGCGCACTCAGACTCACAGATAACCCACCAACCAGGCCCTGGGCAAGAGACAGGGGAAGGGTCACCTCCTAGCTAATCCCTGACCTCTTTCCCTGCACTGCTCAGCCCACATGCAGACCTTAAAGGTAGGTCTGATGTGTCCTCGTGCCTTGGCTGACAAAACCCTAAATTCCCTGAGATGGTGAAGAGGGGAAATAGGAGCAGCCTGCTTGCACAGAACCTGGATGGGAGAGATGACACAAAACAACCAAACTTGAATCACACTTATCTTTCTGAGCTGGAACAGACAGACAACCTTCCTTCCTAGCTTCCAAGACCACAATGATTTGTATAATCCGCTCAGAGCACTGGGATGGAGTGCTATTTAAACTAATTACCCCACCCAGCGCACCTGATGAGAGGCGGATCCAGCACGGCTCCAAAACAAACACTAAACTCGTGCTGCTATCCTGGCCGACCTCCGCACACCGTCAGAGTGGGGCATGACAGCAGCTTTCCAAGCACAGCGCCGTACATTGTATAGTGGCTGTGCTTGGTATTGCAGCTCAGCCCCATTCGCTTCAATCAGGCCGAGCTGAAACTAGACCACATGACCGATGTACGGTGACATCACATGGCCTAGAAAGAGGCCACAGAGTGCCGGCCTCTTCTAACAGCCGATTGGCTAGTGCTGGACACCCGCCAGTCTGATATTGATGACCTATCCAGAGGGCGAGACGTAAGCCTCATTCACACGTCAGTGTTCCACGGACTGCACGCGTCCCCATTAATTTTAATGTGTGTATTCAGCCTACACCTGGCGCACCCACAGAACACTGGCAGTCATAGGAGCAGAGGTCTCTGGACTGATTGATGACAGCGGAGTATCCTGTCTGGCGTCTCAAGACGTACCATCTTTCAGAATTACTGCTCCTATAGTACATTCTTACCCCTCACTTGTACCTTATTATTGTACACAACTTTTTTAAAGTACTATTAAAAGTTATGTTTTAACGCTGGTGAGCCCCAAATCTTTAAAGGGATCCGAATCATCGAATTCAATATTCCAACTGTGGTAGATATTGCTTTACTCATTTCTGGCAGAAATCAGAATAAGAAATGTCAGCTCTCAGTAGTGCAGCCTCAGACATTTGTCCTGTAATTTCAAATGATTGTACTGGTGCACAGAAATTTAGAAACTGTTTTCATACTTTAAATGTCCCCTTAAAGGGAACCTGTCACCGGGATTTTGTGTATAGAGATGAGGACATAGGTTGCTTGATGGCCGCTAGCACATCCGCAATACCCAGTCCCCATAGCTCTGTGTGCTTTTATTGTGTAAAAAAAAACTATTTGATACATATGCAAATTAACCAGAGATGAGTCCTTTCCCCGAGATGAGTCCTGTACGTGAGATGAGTCAGGGACAGGACTCTTCTCAGGTTAATTTGCATATGTATCAAATCTTTTTTTTTACACAATAAAAGCACACAGAGCTATGGGGACTGGGTATTGCGGATGTGCTGGCGGCCATCTAGCAACCCATGTCTTCAGATCTATACCCAAAACACCGGTGACAGGTTCCCTTTAAGGTCCCTTTACCAGATTATTCTGTTGGTTCTCTTCTAAGCTTACCAAAAATTTCAAAAACTGTCAAAACTTAATACCGGAATCTCCGTTGAGTTTTTGCTTTGGCCTTCGCAGAAACTTTGAATATCAAGTGAGCGTTTCGATTGGAGATCACGATTTCACTGTATATGAAAGGAGTGAACAGCGTTTCGCCATAAAAGCTGTTTTTAAGCACCCCAACTTCAACCCGATCAGGCCCTTCAACTATGACCTCGCAATACTGGAGCTGGTGGAAAGCATCACATTTGGTAAATAATGACCTTAGGCCTGTGGAGGGATGGTGTAGCTATGGGGGATGCGGAAGTAGCTGACGAGGGACAAAGACCGCCCCGGCCATATAAGAAGACGCCAACATTAAAAATGGCAGATGGTAGATGACAGGCCCTTACACATTTTGGAGAAGCTTCAAGTTATGCCTCTGAATTTGGTTAGATGGTTTGTACTAAATCATTACACTGAGTGTATCTATTGTATTTTTACTTTTAAGATAAAGATATCCAACCGGCATGCCTACCGAGCCCCGATGATGTATTTCCAACAGGAACTCTGTGTATGGCACTTGGTTGGGGACGTCTGCAGGAAAGTAAGAGACCTCAGCCCTACTATGCAGGAATAACTTAAAGGGCATCTGTCAGCAGTTTTGTACCTATGACACTGGCTGACCTGTTACATGTGCGCTTGGCAGCTAAAGACATTTGTGTTAGTCCCATAGTCCCAAATAGTATATATGTGCCCGCATTGCTGAGAAAAATGCTGTAGAATTGCTCTAGTAGCAATGAGGACATTGCCGTTACACCTAGAGGCTCTGCTCTCTCTGCAACTGCTGCGCCCTCTGCACTGTGATTGACAGGGCCAGGCATTATCTCTTTTTAACTGCCTGGTTCTGTCAATTCAAGTGTAGCAGGCGCAGCAGTTGCAGAGAGAGCAGAGCCTCTAGGTGTAAGGGCAACGCCCCCGTTGCTCCTAGAGGCTCATTTGCATATATTAAAACATCATGTTTCTCAGCACTGCAGGCACATATGAACATGGGACCAACACAGATGTCTTCAGCTGCCAAGTGCGGGTCAGCCAGTGTCATAGGTACAAAACTGCTGACAGACGCCTTTTAAGATCTCTGTACTGTAACCGGTCTTTACCCTAAATTTGGTATTTCAGATGGAAGGTTACCTAGCAGCCTGCAAAAAGTTGTTTTACCTCTCATTGAGTACAGAAGGTGCTTGAGCATCATGGAGACTGTGGATCGGCGTTTGGCATTTGAGACGGTGGTTTGTGCAGGATTTCCAGAAGGGGGTAAAGACGCGTGTCAGGTGCATGATTCTTCATCATAACGTATGGGCTAGTGGTTCTGGTTAGTGAAGGTCAATGACGTACCAAGAAGAAAGGAGGACCCATTGCAGAGATCATGTTGGGCCCCATTGTGGTGTGAGTTTTTCCACTCAGGACAAAAGGGCCTTTCATTTGTCCCCAACCCCCCCCCCCCCCCCCCCCCTCCATGCCATTTCCATGATTCTTGGAATTATTTCTGACCCCATTGTTTTGTTAATAGTGTGGTTTCTTCGGATAGGATGTCCTGTCTTGGTTCTCACCACCTAATCGCAATAGGTGATATGACCAACCAGGACCAGGCTTCTTCACTTGAAGGGCGCCATAGCAGCTGCATGGTCTGCCTCGATATAATACACCCTTTCTCAGAAGGCAACTTTTATAACTAATGGAGGCATTCTTTACAATATACCGTCCTGAGTTAGGCTAGGGCTACTCATCGACACTGGTCAAGAGATCCAACGCCTGGATTTTTTGTGACTCGCGTTGTGATCCCATGAATTTTTATGGGATCGCCACTACTCTGTGATCCTGACCGCAACCAGTGTCGCCCTAGTCTTATTCAAGGCAATGATAGTCAGATGAATCCACTACCTACGGACTTGTATGTAACCCCTGAGCACTATGTATTCTTGCCTTGTGGATTTATAGTTGGCTCAGAAATGTTTTTTGGCTAGGGATAAACCAGGGACCAGAGTCTAAGAGATAGTGTTCTTCACCCTTAACCTCAGCCAGGGGTAATGACTTTCCAACAGACAATCCCAAGGTTGCTACCCCTAGAGTAGTTTGTTTTAGCAGTAATTGGAGGATAGATGAAGAGTAGACACCAGAACATGGTGACAAGGTGGCAACCAGGAATCATAATCAAGGAGTAGATGGGTCGAGGCAGACAAGTGCCAATGTAATCAATAGTCAGGCATAGGTCAGAGCAGAGTTTGACAAGGTCAAATATATGATATGAGCTGGATTGGATATGGAAACAACAGAAACCAAGTGGAGGGTGGGGAAGGGTTCTTTAAAAAGCCTTAGATAATGGCCAAGGTCAGAAGCAAATTTAGAGTACTGGCTGGGAGAGTAGAGGTTGGGAGCCAGACCTTGTGCACCAGCACAGACGAGACAGCGAAACACCACAACAGTACTTGGAAAGAAGAGAGTTAAAGGAGTTGCACCAGATTAGAAACACATGACTACTTTCTTCCAAAAACAGTGGCAAAATTCTCTGTTGGTTGTGTATGGTATTGCAACACGTCCCATTCACTTCAGTGGACCAAACTGCAATGCTGGGAGCATCCCAGGCACAAGTGTGGCACTATTTCTGGAAGAAATCAGTCCTGTACAGTCTTTTTCATTTTGACTAGGCCACCCAAAAAGTTTTATTTTGTAAATTACTGATGTAGAATAGCCTGTAACATTAGATTCCTCAGAAAGTCAAGAACTACTAGAATTTGGCCCAATTGGTTCATGAACAGTTTCCATAGTAAATCTAAGAGTGGAACATTTGTATAATTGCTCACTCATTTAGAACCGGTATGATAAAATCGGCTGTCGGATTAGGCATGTGTCTACAGAAACATTTGTAATGATGTCCATACCTGTGTCTCCCGGGTATTTTTTTCTTTTGTTTGTTTTGTTTTAGGGTGACTCTGGAGGTCCTTTCCTCTGCCAGAGGAGCCAAGGAAGGTGGGTTTTGGTTGGTGTAACCTCCTGGGGATTAGGATGTGCACGGAAATGGGCAGACAATATCCTGGACCCAGTGGAAAGGAGAGGTTCGCCAGGTGTTTTCACGGATATTCAGAGGCTTCTCAACTGGCTCAGTGAAAACCTCAATCAAGGTCAGTTTTCTCATATTATCATTAACTTTCACTTTACTTTTCATGAGGTTACAAAAAAAAAAAAAAGTATCTGTATAGTATCTAGGGCTGTGATGGCTATCCTCCATTACTCCATCTGCGGTAAAACTATGACTCCCAAGATGTTCACTTGCTTGGCTGTTCTCAGAGCTCTATAGAAATGAATGGAGCATGCTGGGAGTAATAGTTTCACCACAGCTGGAGTGCCGGAGGTTAGCCATAACTGATCCAGGGTATTGTTGGCCCCTATACATTTTGATTACGCAAGTTGTTTTTTTTCCCATCAGCTACATAAGTAGGTTTAAGCTTTCTGATTTATGGATTCATTTGAGATCTTAAATGTTTGTGTTTATGCAATGAATGAAGATGATACCTCAAATGTCTGTGTTCATGTGCCGTCTGAAGAAGATACTTTAGATGTTTGTGATCGTACACTGGCTGAAGAAACGACCTCAGATGTTTGTGATCACACATTGACTAAAGAAGAGACCTTAGATCTTTGTGTTAATGCAATCGCTGTAGAAAACACCTCAGATGTTTGTGTTCATACATTGACTAAAGAGGACCCCTCAGATGTTTGTGGTCATACACTCACTGAAGAAACAATACCAGATGTTTGTGTTCATGCATAGAATGAAGAAGATACTTCAGATGTTTGTGATCATACGTTGACTGAAGAAATGACCTCAGATTTTTGTGTTTATGTATTGACTGAAGAAGAGACCTTAGATGTTTGTGTCAATGCAATGGCTGTAGAACACCTCTATGATGTTTATGTTCATGAAATGACTGAACAAGAGACCTTAGATGTGTTCATGCAACAACTGAAGAAGAGATTGCAGATGTTTGTGTTCATGCATTGACTAAAGAGGACCCCTCAGATATTTGTTGTCATACACTGACTGAAGAAACGATACCAGATGTTTGTGTTCATGCATAGAATGAAGAAGATACTTCAGATGTTTATGATCATACGTTGACTGAAGAAATGACCTCAGATTTTTGTGGTTATGTATTGACTGAAGAAGAGACCTTAGATGTTTGTGTCAATGCAATGGCTGTAGAACACCTCTAGGATGTTTGTGTTCCTGAAATGATTGAACAAGAGACCTTTGATTTTTTTGACCTCAGAAAGGAGTCTTTTTCTGTGCACCTTTACCTTCCATCAGAAAGGAGTATTTTTTAAAGCCAATATTTATAGAATTTTTAAAAGAATTTCTGGTTATTTCTTCCTTTTTGTTTTGATTTTTTAATGTCAGAACTGGACCTAAATAAGAGGATGATTGTGTTGATTGGTATAATTTGTGAAGCCCTGGCCAACCTCGCCACTGGAAATCTACTTCTCTAATTCGAGTTTCCGCCATTCACTCCTCCCTGGTCTTACTGCTGGTCTGAAAGATGGTGCTAAGTGAGACTCTCTGCCATGCTCAAAGTACAGACAGAGGGGATGTACAGGAAGTAGAATACATGGAGTGGCTTTAAAATATTATACCCAGAAAACCATGTGCCTATTTTTTTTATTGCATATAAAAAATAAAAAATTCTATGATCTAACACCAGTCCAATGGGTAGGTGATAAATTGTTTAGACTGGAATGTCCCTTTAACTGTACACAGTATTATTTCCACTGATGGCTAAAAGGGTACAACCCTCTACTGATATATATTCAACGTGAAGACTGACGAACCCTACATGATTTTTCTTCCATTTTTCTTTGTTTTCACTAGACAAACCTGATTTTCCAACGTATCAAGGTAAATCCTATCTGCTTGCACTCCTCACTGAATAACATGAACCGCACGTGATTACCAGACATTTCTGTCGTATCATACGTACAGTGCAGTGCAGTACCAATGATGGGATTGAGAAGGGAACCACGGGGGAAATACTACTTCCGACAGGCTACAGGAAATATTACTCCAATAATGAGTGAGTATGTTTAGGCACAACTTAACACTTGGGGATACAAGTGTGATTGTCAAAACTTTTGTAGAGTACAGGACAGATTTTCTAATCCTATAAATGGCTTAAAGGGGTTCTACAGTTTTTTACCCATGCCGATCAGCATCTGAGATCAGCTGTTTGAGAAGGCAGCGGCGCTCCAGCAGCGCCGCAGCCTTCTCACTGTTTACCGCCGGCCCAGTGATGTCACGACTAGTATCAACTGGCCTGGGCGGGGCTAAACTCTGTTCACTTGAATGGAGCTTAGCCCCGCCCAGGCCATTGATACTAGTCGTGACGTCACTGGGCCTGCGGTAAACAGTGAGAGGGCTGCGGCGCTGCTGGCGTGCCGCTGCCTTCTCAAACAGCTGATCGGCGGGGGTCCCGGGGATAGATCATCAGTTTAAAAAAACTGCAGAACCCCTTTAAGCTTGGACAGGCTGTCTAGACCTGCATCTAATGGAGGGGCTGGAGAATAAATTTGGTGCAGAGCAGTATTGGTCTGGGGTGCCTAGGGCCCTCCAGTAAAATTCGTTCTGAGGGCCTACTGTACAGCTACATGTAAATATTACCTGCAACAGTAAGATACTACAAGATGACTGTTAACGGGGGTCCTGCAGCGACTTCAGTGGGGCAGGTCTCTGGGAAAAGAGAATACTGTCTGGCATAGAAGTCATCTTGGCCAACTGAGGCTTCTATAATAATACACCGAGTAGTCTGTTAACCTACCCAATTTTCTGTGTGGACATAGGCTGGTTGAGATGGTTGTGTGCTGCCTATATGTAGTTCAGTCAGCCTACTGTGTCATGTGCTACTTGTGCAGAGGCTCGGCACTAGGGGCCCACCATGCTCAGGGGCGCAGCGGTGGATTCACCTGCTCTTCTCTGGGCCGGTCCAAGCCTGGTGCAGAGATAGACAATTTTGTCTAACTTTTTCCAACCGCCTTAGATCGTGAAAGGATTTTTTGCCAGAATTGTGGTACAAGTTTTGGAGGAAAATGTTGCATCTTTGCGTTAAGCCACACTGCCACACTCCTTGCCGATCTAGGTACAGAGGATTTCTCTTAAGGGCATCTGTCAACAGTTTTGTCCCTATGACACTGGCTGACCTGTTCCATGTGCACTTGGCAGCTGAAGGCATCTGTGTTGGTCTCATGTTCATATGTGCCCGCGTTGCAATATCAATACCTGGCACTGCAAGGCATGTTAACTACATGTCATATTGAATTTTTTTTTTACTGATGCGCTGCTCCGTTGCTGCGCTATGCCCCCCGTTGTGCTTGTATGCTGACCACACCACAGCCAGGGAGAAGGAGACGCCCCCTGAGAAACACGGCCGTCTCCTCCTCCCTGTGCCGATGCTATTAATTAGCATACAGGGCGGCAAAACATGACAGGGGGTGGGGCAACGGATCTGAAAAAATCAGTTGCAGAGAGAGCAGAGCCTCTAGGTGTAATGGTAACACCCCCGTTGCTCCTAGAGGCTCATTTGCATATATTAAAACATCATTTTTCTCAGCAATGCGGGCACATATGAACATGGGACCAACACAGATGCTTTCAGCTGCCAAGCGCACATGTAACAGGTCAGCCATATCATAATATCATCTTTGACGTTACTCGATTCAGGACTGCTACAACTAGTGCCCAAGGCAAACATGGCGCCTGGCAAAATGCATCCCCTTTCCACAGTGCCCCCATAATCTAATGTGGGATACCTTGTGATGTGCCTGACACTTCCTCCTCCACAGGACATACCAGAATTTGGTGTGACTGTTGCCACCTGCAGCGGTCCTGCGATTGGGTCTTGATGGGACATTTTTAGTTGTACTCTAAAATCTTACCTTCGTTTTTATATTTTCCTTAGAAAGTGCATATGGACAATTATCGTGCCTAGAGGAAAGCACATTCTTCTAACCTTCAAAAGCTTCAACGTTGAGTGGGATTATTCTTGTGACCTAGATTATCTGGTGATCTATTCCGCATTAGGACGTCTCATTGGTGAGTCTAATACTGTGCTTATCCAGATGGAGAGCTAATGTCTGGTGCCGACAACTGGTCATCTATTGCATTCATAGATTGCTATACAGGTTGCCTTCAAAATGGCTCATAGGTCATAGAGAACAAGTCAAGTCATAGCAAAAGTAAAAATATTGCCCCATCCAGGCATTGGTTCATACCACCACAGCCCATCTTTGAGCCACAGTGGTCAACCCTACCTCACCCCAGGTCATGTATGTTCTCACCACCCATGTGAGAATGGGGCATATGCTGCTTCTCCAGGACATGCGCCTTATGTCGGTAAAACATATTAGTTCTTGAATTTTTTTTCCCACTTTCTCACAGAAGTTATTATTGTACCCAGTCTTAGGGCTCATGCACACGACTGTATGTATTTTGCGGTCAGCAAAACACAGTTTCGCATACGGACCTGTGAAAACCGGAACGGAAATGAAAAAGAATACGTTAGTGTGCATGAGCCCTTAAGGTGGGTTTACACGAGCCGACTGAGCGGCCGATTGTCCGGAAGGAAGCGTTCCTTCCCGACAGTCGGCTGCTCGTTCAGTGAAGGAGACACATTTACATACAGCGATCTCCTCCACAGTATGAGGACGGGGAATCGCTATTGTGGTCTCTCGTCCTCATACAGAATCATGGTTTCCGAGCAGCAGATTGCTATTTAGACCACACAAACTGCTGCCCAGAAGCCATGATGGGTGGTGCCTGCATGACCGACAGGATCACCCGATCGGGTGAACGGTGGCACATTTAGATGGCCGGATGATCGGGAAGGTCTTTCCTGATGACCTGGACGATTATTGGTGCGTCTAATTCCATCTTTAGACTGGACCAACTTGAGCCCACAAGAGCAAAGGAAACTCACCTTGAACCTGTACTAAACAGGTCCATGTCCGATTTATTTGCATCGGAAATTCTACTGGACCTAGGGGGCCTTTTTGTGACTGTGATCCATCATTTTGTCTGGGCCTAGGCACCCCGGAGGGCGATAATGGGTAGATTTCTCGTTGGTTTGATTGTGTGGGCACAAAAATCATCATTGGACGTCAACGATTACATACGTGTAAATGGGAATCGTTCACTGCACGCACGATTACAGACGATTACACCGTGAGTGTGTTTAAGCACGCCACTCAAATTTCGCTTTGAGTAAATGCAATAGTCTACTTTATAGACTATGGCATATGCGATCAAAATTACAATTTTGTGAACGTTTAAAGGGTCATTGTTGAAACTACTCAATCATCGCCTCGTGTAAAGGTTCCTTAAGTCTGTGCTGTGGTTGGTGGCATTAATCGGTCTCATTGATCTTGTACTCTCATCTATCCAAATAGATTAACTTGCCAGATATACAATTATTTCTTGTAAGGTCCGGCAAATCTTTTAGTTTTCTTGTATTCATACAAGACGTCTACGTAGCGACCCCCTGAGGAGCCAACGTAGAGCATAGGAGAGGTAGTAGCCCTGATGAGGTGTTGTGTCACGGCGTACTCCCTCAGGCCATTGCCCCCTGGGGATCTGTGCAGTGGAAGTACAGTACTGAAGAAGGAGGCCAGTATTAAACGTATCAAAATTTCCAAGTGCAATGCTCTCTGGCAACAGCAAGGCAGGTTGGATGGCTGAGCTTGTACTTGCCTAACAATGTTCTGGGTGATGGGTGTCTTAGCCGTAGTCCCTCACCGTACTGCAGTGTCTGTAGATGCTGATTAGAGCAATTCACTCTACTGTTGAGCTTCTCAAGACGTCACTTGAGGCACGAGAATACTTGATCACTATTGAAGATCGGTTGCAGGAGCCATCCAGTCTGTGCTCGTAACTACAGCAAGAAATAAAACAATAAAATACATTATGTGTAGTGGCCCAGAGGGACACTAACACTCCTACATTCCTATTGCTAGCCTGTTTCCTGCCACTGTATTGGTTTGTACCACCACCAGCAAAGTGTCATTTTGTTATATGCAAAAACTGTTGTATATGCCTGGTTCACCAGCAGGTGGCAGTGTATCTGGCACCGAGTACCTTTAAATAGAATTCCATTCTCCCCCTTTTGGGCAGAACTGGGCTAGTCCTGTTTCCCACCAAGCGAGGGGTTTTATGAAGCTGTATAGAGAGTTGAGTTCTGGAGTCCAAAGGGACCAGACACGGCGCAGTGAGGGGAGCGTTCCCCCTTCCTGCTGCAGGAGCCCCGGAAAGCAGCTTGTAAAGCACCCCGGCTCCAGCCAGTTCATAGACTGAGTATTACGAGGGGGTCAATGGCCAATAGCAGCCAACTCAATGGTACCAAAACTGCTAGAAAGTTCAGTAACCAGACTGAAGCCAAAGATTAGCACGTAAGCAGAGAGATAAAGCAAAGTATAAAGTTTACCTACCCGTTTACCCTTCGCCTGCCAGAGCCAAGAGGAAGATCAAGAGTTTGGATGACACAAGTTTATTGCAAGTTTTTTTAAGTAAAAACTGTTGAACTTTACCAGTACCGACAGTATTGGCCCGATCGGCGCTGGGGGAAGGGGGGGGGGGGGTTTGCATATGCAATACAATATAACAATGCACAAATTATACTACCCCCAGGACATGAATATGCAGCACGCCAACCAGCTCTATAGCAAAGTGAATGTGGAGCGACTGACATTTCATCTTCATTGCAGGGAAATTCTGCGGCGATGTCAGTCCTCGGCCATTACTGATCGCTGATGCAAGCATCACTCTGAAGTTTATCTCTGACTTTCACGAATACAAGACTGGATTCTCACTCTTTTATCAGGCAGTAGAACCGGACACATATGCAGGTGATGCTGTAGCCGTTGTAAACCTTTTCTAGACAATTTGTAATGATATGGTGAAAGTATAACATGGAATAAACTATTTACGTATGAAGCCACCCCAAAAATATAAAATGGAAGGGTAAAGCGCAATAGCATCTCTCCCAGGGTATGTACAATATTCAGTAAGTCAGGATAGACCAAGTCACCTGGTGTGTGGAAGATGTCCTACGCCACAGGACACCTGCCACAACCCTTAGTGCCACCATCACGTGGAATTAACAGCCATAAGACTCCAGACCCACACCAGAGCTGGGACCCACACCCATCTGACATTGGTAGCATATCCCAGTGATATACCACCAATGTCTAAGATGAGACAACCCCTTTAAGGGGGCGAAAGTTCCAGCAGGAGCCTCTGTCACAGAATCCGCCCCAAAAAAAGAAGCCGCATGTAGCAGTATTTTGCCCAAAAGAATGCCGGAATCCATAACAGAAACCTGCCAGATCCCATTATGATGAATGGGATCCATTGGTGTTTGGCATATGCCAGAACCAGGGCTGTGGTTTTTCTGAACCTACCCTCAGATGATTGGATGTCTACTACCCCTACAATGAAGTAAGTCTTTAAATCTGTAGCAGAGGTGTAGCTAGGCTATCCAGCACCCGGGACAAGGATTCAGCATGGTGCCCCCCCCCCCCCCCCCCCCACTCAAATTTACATAAAGAAGGAAAAGTTCAGCGCCGCAGCATTATTTTTTTACACTAAGCCACTCCTCTAACTCCGCCGAATGCATAACTATACTCACCCAGTCCCACTAACCGAATAAGATCTATCATAAGGTACAATGGCGGTACCAATACATCATGCAATAAATTAAAGAACGAACTGGTCCTAACACTTCCAGGGCGTCGCTGTGAGGCCCACTGGATCCAGAACAAGGTCGCTGTGGTGATAGAATAAAAATAATAATCACATAAGGAAGGGATGGTGGCTGCCCCTGTGAAATCCCAGCAGGGGGCACTGTGCTGCCCTGTAAGACCGAGCCATCCCAATGTATAACAGGGTAATGTAGGGCATTGCTTTTCCCTTAGAGATACCACACAGTACTAATGCCCACAATGTGCCCCCTCGCAGTAGTTATGTCCTCCTTGTGCCCCCTTCACAGTAGTTATGTCCTCCTTGTGGCCCTTTCACAGTAGTTATGTCCTCTTTGTGGCCCTTCACATTAGTAATGCCCACCTTTGTGCCCCCTTTCTGTAGTTATCTCCACCTTTTGTGCCCCCTCTCTGTAGTTATGTCCACCTTGTGCCCCCCTTTGGCCCCTAGTGCCTTCTCCAGCTACATTAAAAACACAAATACTCACCTGTTTCCCTGATGATCGTCACCTCCTAAGTTCCCAGCAGTAGTATGACGTGCTCACACACGTTGCGCTGCAGGAGACTGACTCCCGGGTGTTCACCGCTCCTCCCACACTCCCAATGTGCGGCCTGCTGGGGAGCGCGGGAGCTCAGCGGAACAGTGAAGCGGGGAGCGGACGGCTCCCTTCTTCACTATGTAAACAAACTGCCCGGTGGGTGCGTCCCCGCAGCCTCTGTGCCCGGGGCACGTGCCCCAGTTGCCCCTTCACTACGCCCCTGATCTGTAGTGCTCTAAAGCTACAGACACAAATTTTGATCTTAGTACATCCTCGAGCGCAGGTTTATCCTGTATACACCTCTATATAGTTCCGAAGACTTTGCTTGGCTGTTTGTATAGTGATGGACAGTTCCGTGTGTTGCCACATTTACGTGTCTATATTTTTAACATCCTTTTAGATTCTGACTGTGGATCGGTTGCTGTTATCTTTGAGGAAGGAGAAATCCAAACTATGAATCATCCCCATTTGTACAGCAGCAATGCCAATTGTCAGTGGGTTGTGCACAGTCCGGCGAATTACATCATTAAGGTAATCGCCGCAATTAAAGGGATATTACCAGTCCTCATACTAATGATCAGATCTATATTATTGCAAGGCATAAAAGCAGCGAAGAACATCTGAATCGTTAGAAGAATGTTTCAGACATTTTCATTTTCTCATTGATTGTGATTGCAAATTGTAGGTCAGATCCATTCATTTAAATGGAGCTGAACCTGTAATACTTGAGATAAGCCATTGACCAGGGTGGCGCTGGTCTAAGAAAGAAAGCAGTCTAATGTCTATATACCCCAGTAGGACATATAGATGTCAAAAGGGGCGAGAGGGGGGTCTCTTGCTTGGGACACCCTGTGTGAACCAGAATGGACAACCACAGAGTATTAGTGGCTTCCAGTCTGGTGGATCTGGCTCGTCCATGTATCACGTGGACAGCCATGCATTTGCAGGAGAATCGTATGGGCCCCAGGAATTACAGTTGATGGCCAGGCCAGTTGCGTTTGCAGAAGGGTTTTCATTTATTACGAAAATGCAAGGGTTAAATGAGTTTTCATGGTGTAGAATATTGGTGACCGATCCTCAGGATAGGTCATTAATATCTCGTCTTCGGGGGTCCGACTCCCAGCACCTCTGCTCATCAGCTGATTGACGAGGTTGCGGTGCTCCGGTGAGTCCTGCGGCCTCCTCACAGCGCCACATAGTGGCTGTGCTTGGTACTGCAGCTCTTTGTGCTTTCTCTTGAATGGGACCGAGCTGCGTGTAGGTCATGTGACGGGTGAACGTAACGCGTCACTGACCTAGGAAGAGGCCACAGTGCCAACCAGAGGGCCATGGCCTCTTCAAACAGCTGATCGACCATGGTGCTGGGAGTGGGACCCTCACCAATCAGATACTGATCACCTATCCTGAGGATAGGCCATCAATATTTTAATTTGGCAAACTTTAAAAGGTGTTCTGCACTTTGTTTAAACTGATGATCTATCCTCTGGAGGATAGATCATCAGTTTAAACAAAGTGCAGAACCCCTTTAATTCAATCCAATTAATTTACTCAGCTTCCTGTGTTGAGTCAAGTAAAATTGGCCACAATCACAGGATCCGTCTCATCTTCATCACTTGAACCATTACTCATAATGTCATTTTTTTGTGCATTTTTTCCAGATAACCTTTCTGGTATTTGAGGTTGAACCCAGTGAAGGGTGCATTTTTGATCGCCTCGTTGTCTATCATGACTTGCAAGGAACCGTGGTTGCAGGTTAGCACTTGTGGTGGCTATGCATATTTCAGCCTATTGCTTTAAAAGGGGGTTATCCCACAAATGTAAAACTCCCTTATCTGAAGGACTTTCTTCCTCTTCTGTGGGCGTGCAGTAGCAAGCATCTGCATTGCATTTCTTCTTAACCCCTTCCCTTCTTGCATGAAATATAGTCCCTCACACTTAGCCCCGGAGATACATATGGTAGGTAATGCCCCCACAATTTCCTTCTCCCCTCTCTATATAGATATATATTTCTATGTTTTTAGAAGTATGGATGAATGAATGGCTGCTTCGCTAGGAGATTGCTATGCTTGAAATGATGGGAGGGAGCAGGTGGACCAGTGTGATAAACAGCAGGGGGCGCTACCAGAGAGGAAAATGTAAAATGTATATATATTAATTATTATTATTTTTTATTTATTTATTTTTAAAGTGTTCTTATTGCTATGCCCTATTAATTGCGTAGGAATACTTTTCATGGGAAAAAAACTTTCAAATTACATTTGAAAAGCCTTATTTTAGTGCTTCCATTATTTATTTTTTAAAGATGAAACTTCATGGCTTTCTGGCATTTATACTGATGGACTATCCTTTGGTTGGCCCAATCCTAGGTTCCCCACTGGTCAGCAATAGTGAAGTGTCTAAGTAGGATGAGCTGTAGCACCGGAGACAGCCGCCATGTGTGTGAATGTCGCTGTGTCAGGTTCTGTGGGGGACGGGCCACGTAGTACAGCGACCACCACCACCACATCCTGCTGATTGATGGGAGTCCCAGGGGTGGCCCTGGAAAAAAAGACCCTAAAAGTGGCCCCATGTTGTTGATAAGTTCAGATTGACAGAAGGCAGTGCAGCACACATAAGCAGAGACAACAGAAGTAGGCAGGGCCTGCAATACCCCAGTGCAGCACAAAATACCGCCCCAGCAGAACCAAATACCACAGTGCAGCACAAAATACCGCCCCAGCAGAACCAAATACCACAGTGCGGCACAAAATAATGCTGCCCCCACTGCAGTATTTAAGGCAGTACAGTTTAATTCAGCAGGGTAACTGACAATGCCAGCCAAGTGCATAAAGACCTGATGCTTCGAGCAGTAAAGAGGTTATCCAGTTTTAAAAATGCCCCGCACAGAGCCTGGGCCCCTTCTATAGATCATACCGCTCCTGGCACCCACCTCACTCCTGATCCCTGCACGGCCACCGCTGCATCTCCCCAACACGCGGATTAAAACAAACTGTGACCAATAGCAGGCCACAACGGTGACGTCACCCATCATGCAAGGGGGCTAGTCACCGTTGCAGCCCGCTATTGGCTGCATCTCCCATCGCGGCCGCCTATGGGCTGCACCCCTAGAGTGATGTGGGTGCCCCGGGAATAACCCCTTTAATTAATGCTGACAAGATCAGATCATTATGTACCTGACTGGCGACCATGTAGAGGGCTCAAGCGACCTCCCCCTGGTGAAATTTCCCTGTAGGGTCTATGGCCAGTCCGCCCCTGGGTGGCATCTCCACCAATCACACACGTCAATGGCCATCAATTTAAAATTTGCATTGCTAGGATTGTTAGACCTCGATAGCTCTCGATCACAGAGACAGGTTGTAACATTCTTCTTTTTTTTTTCCAGGATTCTTCTGTGGATTTGCACTTCCTGACCCAGTTCTAAGTGTCTCCAACGTCATGCAGATTACATTTACCTCTGATTATAGCTCCAATTACTTGGGGTTTCGAGCAGTCATTTCCTTTGTGCTTCCATCTAGTAAGCATCCAATTTTTTTTTCTGCACTTAAAAATATTCCCATTTTATGTACATGCATAGGATGGAACGAATTTCCCCAAATTGCGTCCAACATTAGTAGTCAATAGATTTAATAGTAATCATATACAGGTCCTTCTCAAAAAATTAGCATATTGTGATAAAGTTCATTATTTTCTGTAATGTACTGATAAACATTAGACTTTCATATATTTTAGATTCATTACACACCAACTGAAGTAGTTCAAGCCTTTTATTGTTTTAATATTGATGATTTTGGCATACAGCTCATGAAAACCCAAAATTCCTATCTCAAAAAATTAGCATATCATGAAAAGGTTCTCTAAACGAGCTATTAACCTAATCATCTGAATCAACTAATTAACTCTAAACACCTGCAAAAGATTCCTGAGGCTTTTAAAAACTCCCAGCCTGGTTCATTACTCAAAACCGCAATCATGGGTAAGACTGCCGACCTGACTGCTGTCCAGAAGGCCATCATTGACACCCTCAAGCAAGAGGGTAAGACACAGAAAGAAATTTCTGAACGAATAGGCTGTTCCCAGAGTGCTGTATCAAGGCACCTCAGTGGGAAGTCTGTGGGAAGGAAAAAGTGTGGCAGAAAATGCTGCACAACGAGAAGAGGTGACCGGACCCTGAGGAAGATTGTGGAGAAGGACCGATTCCAGACCTTGGGGGACCTGCGGAAGCAGTGGACTGAGTCTGGAGTAGAAACATCCAGAGCCACCGTGTACAGGTGTGTGCAGGAAATAAGCTACAGGTGCCGCATTCCCCAGGTCAAGCCACTTTTGAACCAGAAACAGTGGCAGAAGCGCCTGACCTGGGCTACAGAGAAGCAGCACTGGACTGTTGCATGTCATTCGGAAATCAAGGTGCCAGAGTCTGGAGGAAGACTGGGGAGAGGGAAATGCCAAAATGCCTGAAGTCCAGTGTCAAGTACCCACAGTCAGTGATGGTCTGGGGTGCCATGTCAGCTGCTGGTGTTGGTCCACTGTGTTTTATCAAGGGCAGGGTCAATGCAGCTAGCTATCAGGAGATTTTGGAGCACTTCATGCTTCCATCTGATGAAAAGCTTTATGGAGATGAAGATTTCATTTTTCAGCACGACCTGGCACCTGCTCACAGTGCCAAAACCACTGGTAAATGGTTTACTGACCATGGTATTACTGTGCTCAATTGGCCTGCCAACTCTCCTGACCTGAACCCCATAGAGAATCTGTGGGATATTGGGAAGAGAAAGTTGAGAGACGCAAGACCCAACACTCTGGATGAGCTTAAGGCCGCTATTGAAGCATCCTGGGCCTCCATAACACCTCAGCAGTGCCACAGGCTGATTGCCTCCATGCCACGCCGCATTGAAGCAGTCATTTCTGCAAAAGGATTCCCGACCAAGTATTGAGTGCATAACTGAACATAATTATTTGAAGGTTGACTTTTTTTGTATTAAAAACACTTTTCTTTTATTGGTCGGATGAAATATGCTAATTTTTTGAGATAGGAAATTTGGGTTTTCATGAGCTGTATGCCCAAATCATCAATATTAAAACAATAAAAGGCTTGAACTACTTCAGTTGGTGTGTAATGAATCTAAAATATATGAAAGTCTAATGTTTATCAGTACATTACAGAAAATAATGAACTTTATCACAATATGCTAATTTTTTTAGAAGGACCTGTATATAGCGCAAACATATTCCGCAGCGCTTTACAATCAGAGGGTTCATGTACAAACAAAATCATGCATTACACAGCAACAAACAAATCGACAATTAAGAGGAGAAATTAGGGCTCTGCTCGCAGTACCAAATAGTACCAAAAAATGTTTGCAAAAAATGTACATTTTTGCAAGATATTCCATATATGAAGGAGTGGTCCCATAGGCAGTAATTGGCTTCCTTGATCACTATGAATATTGTTAATTTAGACAATAATGTAATTATCTATGATCTGTTCCCATATTCCAGGTCCTGTTAAGCCTGAGAAAGGGAACAATCAACCACGAAAAAATCAAGATGCAATGCAACACTTTGGTAAGTAATTTTCTATACTCCCAGTATCGCACGTGGATCCAAATTTGCCTATATTGGCCCAGATTTGCTAATGGTCCTTCGTCTAAAATCTGTCTAAAAATGTGTTGCAAATCGGAGTACGGCCCCTTGCAGACGAGCGTGTCCGGATTAGGTCCGGATGCGTCCCAGTGCATTGCGGCAAAACCTGCGCGAGTAGGTACGCAATTGCAGTCAGTTTTGACTGCGATTGCGTTCCCTTGTTCCGTTTTTATTGCGCAGGTGCAATGCATTTTGCATGCGCGTTATAAAAAAACTGAATGTGGTACCCAGACCCGAACTTCATCACAGAAGTTCAGGTTTGGGTTCAAGGTTGTGTAGATTGCATTATTTTCCCTTATAACATGGTTATAAGTGAAAATAATAGCATTCTGAATACAGAATGCATAGAACAATAGGGCTGGAGGGGTTAAAAAAATAAATAAATAATTTAACTCACCTTAATCCACTTGTTCTCGCAGCCGGCATCTCTTCTGTCTTTATCTGTGAGCAATAGGACCTTTGATGACGTCACTGCGCTCATCACATGGTCCATCACATGATCCATCACCAATGTTGGCACACTGGGGTTTTTACACTTTTTTTTCCGACTTGCTTAAAAGGTGCATGACATATTGGAAAGGGCAAGACGCGTGGCCTAAGATTCTACCTTTTTGCACTAGAATTTTGTCACAATTGTGGTGTAAAATTCTTTCTCAATAGTTAGTATAGAGCTAGACTAAACTGTCCATCCCTGCACCACATCTGTCATCCAGCCTGATAAATCTGGTGCCAGTCTAGACACCCTGTTTTAGTTTATGCCATTTGTAAGATTTGTAAATCTGTGTCTTTCACAATGGAGGCATAGTCCTGGAAACAATGTGGACTATTGGGGCAGAATTTTTCCCTGGAATTACTAAAGCTGCAGAGCATGAGGAGTCAAAGAGCACATCTAAAAACTGCTATATACCCTAACAGTGATATATTGATATCCATTACGGTTTAAGATACACAAAAGAAGCTCTATCACCAGTCCGAACCTTCGGTGTCGACTGTGTTTTGAATCTTCAGAACAAGGTTGCCTTATCAATGATATATCATCAGTATCTGACAATGTGGGAACACTGAATCCAAACAAGCCGATATCCCAAGAACAGTTGGGATTTTTTACATAGAACCCCCAGTGTAGAGGCTGATCTGTTATTTGCTTGTGCCCATAACAATATAGGAAGGTAAGAAAATGAGCTTGTAACAATTTCTGCCTCTAATGCTACCAGATGTAAAGTAGAATATCAATGTTTGGCCTTGAGACATGACTTGGATAATAATTAAGCCAGCATCTCATCTGCAGACAGCTGTTTCTGGGGGATTGCCCCTAATCAGTGCAGAGCAGAGAGTACCAGGATTCCAGCATTGCCTGAACTATACTATTCTGCATGCCATTTAAGGCGCTCTCCACAAGTAGAAATAGAATTCCCCAAATCCTGATGTAGGCCTCTCACCTGATGAGGAGCAATCACCCTGAAACAGCTGTCTGCAGATGAGATGCTGACTTAACTATTATCCAAGTCATGTCTCAAGGCCTCTTACAAGGTTGAACATTGACTTATAGGATAGCCACCATACATATGGTGGCATCGGAGGCAGAGCTTGCTAAGAGCTCATTTGAATACCTTCTTCTGGCCTATAAGACGCCATTTAAGGTGCTCCCCATAAGAAGATATTGTATTCCCCGAATCATCTTGTCATTCAAAGGAAGGTAAACTTATTTTTTTTTTTTTTTACAATTATCTCATCCTTCGATCGATGGTACCTATATCACTTACAATGTCTACCATTTTATCTTAGATGAGGGTTGTGGAGTCTCCCCATTGCCACCCAGGTTCCTCTATCATAACCTAATTAAAGCAGAAGAAGCAATGCCTAACTCATGGCCCTGGCATGTCAGCATCAATTTTGGTAATAAGCATGTGTGTAATGGAGCAATTCTTTCTAAGACCTATGTCGTTACATCTGCCAACTGTGTCGCTGACAGGTGGGTGGTCACGTGCTAGGGTCAAGCTCGAAACGTTGGTTAATGTATTTATGCTTGTATAATTCAACAATATTTTGTTGACAGTGAATACCTTGTTCTTGACCTGTATGGTGTTGGTGAATAAAATTTTGGAATTATTTTTGAAAATTATTCTTACCATTGCTGATCAGTTACCCTTAAATCTTGTTTTAGGGAGGAGTTTCCCAGCGTAGGGCTGATTGTCGCAGGACTGCATGATCTGGAGTCATCGATAAATGCTCAGGTTTGAATACTTACGTAGAATCGTCATATTTGGTACAGTTATTGGCCCATGGAGTCCAATCTACGTTAACATAGACGTTTAAAATTGGACCCTTTATTCTAATGAGATGATGAATAAATTTCTGTATCCACCTAAGGGCACTGTACAAGGATGGACGATGCACAGACTATGTCCATTTGGACGTGGAATAGTGTCTACAAAAATGGTGGCAAGATTTATGTTCTTACTATAAAAATGTCTTCCCTTTATAAGAAGGATCCTGCATGACACTGATGTCAGGGTATATAGTCCAAGGGTTTGGTACTACTGCAGGTCTGGTTTAGAGAACCCATTTTCAAATGCCATATTATGGATTTAAAGTAAAGTAAAAAATGAAAATCAGACACCATATAGTACACGACAATTCCAGCCCTGGACCTCACATGGATCCAGAGATCTCCTCATTTATTGCTCCAATTGTGGTCCTGGCTACGGTGAGAGACCGTGGCTGAGGACGGGGGGGGGGGGGGGGGGGAGGGGATGGCGGCTGTCTGCTACAGATGGCTGGGGTGTGCGGGAAGCCATGGCCGGGTGCGAACTAAATGAGGGGCATGCCTGATGGTGAAAGGTGAAGGAAGGGGAAGGGTGGGAGGGGTGAAAGCGCGGCGTCTCTGATCGGAGCGTGAGGCGGCGCTAAATAGGCCTCCTCCGCCCCTCCCACAAACACAGGCTGAGCTTCAGCCTTAGTACTTGTGGTCCTGGCTACGGTGAGAGACCGTGGCTGAGGACGGGGGGGGGGGAAGGGGATGGCGGCTGTCTGCTACAGATGGCTGGGGTGTGCGGGAAGCCATGGCCGGGTGCGAACTAAATGAGGGGCAAAAGTTAACGGGTAGGAAGATGTGAGGGTAGAACTCATAGGGCTAAGTTGGTGAAAGCCTTGGCGATCTCGGCTCGTGGATTGGGAATGTAGTGCGTGAAGCAAGAGGATTGCCATCTACCCATTTTCTGGATGACGTGTGCTGGGACCCCGTGACTTGATGCTGCGGAAGCTGCGCCTATGCGGAACGAATGCCCTGAGATGGCCTTGGCATCGAACCCCAGCCCGGAAGCTAAAGTTCTGATGTGATGGATGAACTGAGAAGTTGAGAGATCTTTGGAGTTGAAGGGAAAGAGAGGGCTGCCTGGCGCGGAAACTGTTGAGATAGCGAGAAGCTTGCTGAATACGGCCACCGGGCACCAATCATTGAAGGTCGGGAAGTAAATGATTTTGACTGGAGGACCTACCTGGGAAGTTTTGGTGGAAGGGAGAGACAGGGTGCAATGAGTCTGCTGCCAGACCAGCTGGTCTGAAGTGGGGCCTGCATGTCCTGGAGAGCTAGTGAATTCCCCGGGCCGTAAGAATCCGTAGAAACAGAGATACATGGCAGCTTTGATCACAATGCTTTTGTATGGCCCGAAAGGATCGTTATCTAGGGAAGTGGAAAAAGCTCTGAACATTGCCCCGGTGACTGGTTTCCTGCGGGACTCTGGCTTGCTGCTGCTCTTTTGGATCCCTCTAAGGGTGGACTTGATGGCCTGGGAAGAAAATAGGGACTGGCTGCTTGGGAAATCTAAAGTGAGGTAATGCTGTACCCCTGCCAGGTACAATTTGATGGTGCTAAAAGATAGGTGAAGGTCTGTGTGACAATAAGCCAGGAACGCCATGAGATGAGTTATTTGATCCAGATGTCCTTGTGGGTGCTTGATGGAAAATCGAGAGAAGGTTTCCCACCCGGTCTTGTAGTTCCTGGCTGTATTGAGGGATAGGGAGTTGTGGATGAGTAACTTGGCAGTTCTGACGTGTTTGCTCAATCCATCATCAGTGTCTCTATGGCGGGTGGAGGAACTCCTGATGGATCGGCGTCTGGCATCACCTGAAAGAAAACCGGGAAGTTGAAACGGGAGAGGGCATCAGCTGCTGTGTTTGCTGAACCCTGTATGAAACGACATGAAAAATGAAAGTTATATTCTAAGGCGAGGCATACTAATCTGCGGACGAAGGGCATGATTTGTCGGGAGGAGGAGCGGCCTTTGGTGAGAATTTCTACCACTGCCTGATTGTCCGTGACGAAGACGACTGGCTTGTTCTTCCAGATTTCCCCCCAGGTCTGGGCAGCTGCCACGATGGGATAAATCTCTAACAGTGGAGAGGATCTGATGGAACTCTGGGTGGAAGATATCTGAAGCGGCCAGGGACCTGCGAACCAGTGGGTCTTGAAAATGGCTGCAAACCCTTTTGAACCTGCTGCGTCGGAAAACACGGTGGGAGAATTATCGTCCCAGGAAGGGACGAAGAGGGAGATGCCATTCTCCCTCTTTCATACTTGTGTCCCAAATCAGTGACCCTGTAGAGGTAGGTGTCAAGTTCCTCTCTGCGGTGCGGTTGGGCCGAGCATAAGATGTCTCGGAAAAGGCTGAAGGCCAACACAAACTCTGGGATGGAGAGTTTTTTGTGCAGCCGGGCATCCTTGGACTTGAGAACCACCGATATATCTCCACAGGCGATGGTCCTGTTCTCGTCGAAGTCGTGGGTGGAAATAAGTATGGAAGCCAAATTAACGTCTTTACCTGCCAAAATATCCTTCCGGACATTGTCGGGAACAAAATGTGATGGGGAAATTGTGAAGGAGCTGGGGGCTTGGCTCGGAGTTGGGGCATGGACGGTAGACGGGCCTGGAACTGGAGAGATGGGAGTGCTTGGGCTTGATGGCCTGGTTTCCACCGCTAGCAACCTGGTCTGCATGTCGGACACTGAGCTGGTGAGAGTGTTGATCGCCGCATGAAGCTGGGTCAGCGCAGTCTGGACCGTGGACAGAGACACCTGCTCTGCAGCCGCTGGGATAGGCCTTGCCGTTAGCAGCCTATACAAGTCCGCTTTGCGGGCTGTGGCAGGATAGCGGATGCCTCTCCTGGTTAATTCGGCCATAAGTTTAGGGATGGTCCATTGCCTGCCTGAAAAGTTGCTTCCGTGGGCTGAGCCGGGTGATTCCGGGATGGAGCGAGTCTCCGCGATATCCGATGCGTGGGACATTATGCTGTGAAAAGGAAAATGGAGAGTGAGAAGGGTGGTTGAGCCACTTGACACCAGTGAGTGAGTCCGTGAAACCCTCTGAATGACACCGAAGAGTGACCCAATCCGTTACCAGGAAGAGGTTAAGAGGCCCAACCTACCTGATGCGCTGGCCTCAGCCCCCCGAAAGAAGGACCTGTTGATGCTGGCCTGACCCTAAGAACTGAAGTAGTGAAACCAACTTACCTGGACTCGGCTGATGAAATCGTAAATGAAAATGACCTGGATGAAAAAGGTGACCTAGGACTGGTACCTTGGGGAATTCGCCTAGCGAATTTTGACACGAGCAGGCCTCCGGAGGGACCCTAGAAACATGGGGTGATGTTTGAGATAAGCAGGAGAAGGTGAAATCCTGGCGTGAATCAGGGTGCGAAGGACGGCCCCTGAATGATCCGATGCCTTACAGGCGGCCGAACCCGTGAACTAGCTGCGGGCTGGAAGTGAAGCTCGTGAGGCGCGTTGAAGCGCCTGGGTCGGGACGGGGCGGGTGAGTGGTGCGTGAGCGTGCGAACCTGTGCCTGATACGTGTCGAGGCGGTGGATGAAATCTGAAACATGCTCGAGAACTGAGGTGTTCTGCTGCGTGGTAAACCATAGCGTGGATAAAACTTAAGGAAGAAATTCGACATGAGTCTGCTGCGTGGCAGACAATAGCGTGGATGAAACTTTAAGGAAGGAAAATTGACATGAATCTGCTGCGTGGCAGATAATAGCGTGGATGGAACTTAAGGAAGGAAAATTGACATGAATCTGCTGCGTGGAAGATAATAGCGTGAGCGAACCTGAGGAAAGTGACATGAATCTGCTGCGTGGCAGACAATAGCGTGGATGGAACTTAAGGAAGGAAAATTGACATGAATCTGCTGCGTGGAAGATAATAGCGTGAGCGAACCTGAGGAAAGTGACATGAATCTGCTGCGTGGCAGACAATAGCGTGGATGGAACTTAAGGAAGGAAAATTGACATGAATCTGCTGCGTGGCAGATAATAGCGTGAGCGAACCTGAGGAAAGTGACATGAATCTGCTGCGTGGCAGATAATAGCGTGAGCGAACATGAGGAAGTTGACCTGAATCTGCTGCGTGGCAGACAATAGCGTGGATGGAACTTAAGGAAGGAAAATTGACATGAATCTGCTGCGTGGCAGACAATAGCGTGAGCGAACATGAGGAAAAAGTGACATGAATCTGCTGCGTGGCAGATAATAGCGTGAGCGAACATGAGGAAGTAGACCTGAATCTGCTGCGTGGCAGACAATAGCGTGGATGGAACTTAAGGAAGGAAAATTGACATGAATCTGCTGCGTGGCAGACAATAGCGTGAGCGAACATGAGGAAAAGTGACATGAATCTGCTGCGTGGCAGACAATAGCGTGAGCGAACATGAGGAAAAGTGACGTGAATCTGCTGCGTGGCAGACAATAGCGTGAGCGAACCTAAGGAAAAATGACATGAATCTGCTGCGTGGCAGACAATAGCGTGAGCGAACATGAGGAAAAGTGACATGAATCTGCTGCGTGGCAGACAATAGCGTGAGCGAACATGAGGAAAAGTGACATGAATCTGCTGCGTGGCAGACAATAGCGTGAGCGAACCTAAGGAAAAATGACATGAATCTGCTGCGTGGCAGACAATAGCGTGAGTGAACCTGAGGAAAAAAGACATGAATCTGCTGCGTGGCAGACAATAGCGTGAGCGAACATGAGGAAAAGTGACGTGAATCTGCTGCGTGGCAGACAATAGCGTGAGCGAACCTAAGGAAAAATGACATGAATCTGCTGCGTGGCAGACAATAGCGTGAGCGAACCTGAGGAAAAAAGACATGAATCTGCTGCGTGGCAGACGATAGCGTAAGCGAACCTAAGGAAAAATGACATGAATCTGCTGCGTGGCAGACAATAGCGTAAGCGAACCTGAGGAAAAATGACATGAATCTGCTGCGTGGCAGACGATAACGTGGATGAAATTTTAAGGAAGAAAAACATTGACATGACTCTGCTGGCAGATAATGGCGTGAAATGAAATATGCAGTGTGCTGTTTTTGCTGAGGCCCCCGCTTGTGGGGAGGCCTCAGCTGTCAGGTTTGCAAGTTGAGCATTTTGAGTGCACATTTTTAAGCACCCAGATGAAGCCAGGATGCTGTTGCCAGGTGAAGGGGTTAATGGTGGAGAGGGGGGGGGGGGCGGCCGGCGTCAGTGCTGCCTGGAGACCAGCCGGTGCGGGAGGTGGGGCCAGGTTGCGGACATGCGCGGTGAGTGGGAGCGCTGGGGACCCGGTTTTGATGCTGCCTGGCGATCAGCGAGAGGCGGCCAGGAAGCGACATGTGGGTATGTGGGTATGTGGGAGCGCGGCGCCGAGGCTCCCAAACAGGGAGCAGCTCAAGGCGCCGCTTGGCTTACCGGGGGAGCGTGGTTCCAGGGGAGGTACTGTTTCGAGCGGAGGCTGAAGGAGCAGCAGCGTGGGCAAACAGCAGCGGCACTGAGTCCTCGATGCGCAGAGACGTCACGTGAAAACGCGGCGTCTCTGATGGGAGCGTGAGGCGGCGCTAAATAGGCCTCCTCCGCCCCTCCCACAAACACAGGCTGAGCTTCAGCCTTAGTACTTGTTCTGCTAGATGTATTTCAAGCTGTCAGCTCAAGGGGCATCTCAGAGGGCATGTCCTTTCTACTCCAGCTGGTGCCAGCTGAAGGATAGAACTGAGCATGTGCTTCCATCTCAGTGAGGTGGACAAAGAATTTAGAAAGATGGCAAACAGCAGGTGGCGCTATACAGATATATTTAGGTGAATAGCTACTGTAAGTGACTATACAATTTTTTTTTTTATTACATGCAATCACAAAAGTATAATGCAGAGCCAGGTACTGGTTTGAAAATGTAGAATATCTTTCTTGGGACAACCCCTTTAATAGAGGGGGGTCCATTTGGGACCATCATCTGTTACCAAGGAGGAGAGAAGCTATAAACAGCATCTTTCTCTCTGGAGGGCTAGGCAAATCCATGTATCACAAGAACAGCCCATACATTTCATCAGGCAGTGTGTGCCCCATGGGCTTCACTTCCCCTAGGTGGCAGAATAATTGCAGCTGGTCACTGAGGGCACCCTGTGATCAGCTTATGGCCAGAGAAGGACTGTACGAAGCAGTAAGGTTGGTCATCAGCCGTCTTGAGTAACTTCCAGCTTTGACTTTAATTTTGTGTTTGTTATTACCCTTCAGAAGCGGCTAGTGGAGTATGTCATTGTGCATCCTGATTATAACCGGTTGTCAAAGGACTATGACGTGGCCCTGATCCACGTACAAAGGCCATTCCAGTACAACGCCTATGTACAGCCTATATGTCTCCCAGATGGACATAGCAGGCTGGAACCATCCAAACTATGTGTGGTGTCTGGATGGGATCTTAATGGTGAGCAATCATTATTTTCCATATGAAATATCTTGGGTTTACTTTTCTGTTCACGGCCAGTAGGAACACTTAATGCCAAGAATACAGGGTCAGCAGATTTGTACCTATGAAACTGGGTGACCTACTGCATGTGCCCTTGGCAGCTGAAGACATCTGTGTTGGCCCCATGTCCCTATGTGCCCTCATTGCTGAGAAAAAATGATGTTTTAATATGTGCAAATGAGCCTCTAGGGGCAACGGGGGCGTTACCATTACACCTAGAGGCTCTACTCTCTCTCTGCAACTGCCGCACCTTCTGCACTTTGATTGACGGGACCAGGCATCGTAAATGTGACCACTTCTGGCCCTGACTTCTCCTAAAGTCTCGTGCTGCGCCATGCACTTCAGTATCCAGCGCAGGCGCAGTGCAGGAAAGAGGCTCACTGGCAGTTCTCTTCTGTACTGCAGGCCTCTCTACTGTACTGCGCCTGTGATGGATACTGAAGTGCACGGCGCAGTGTGAGACTGTAGGAGAAGTCTTTATGGATTCTAAAGATGGACAATGCAAAAATAGAACAACAAACAGATATATGGATGCACTTGAACTTCGTGGTGAAGACTTTTGAAGATACTGAAGTCCTCAAGGACAAAACGCATGAATCCTTCACAAAACAAATGTCTTAAACCTACTTGGAGCACAAATGATCAGATTGAAGCTTTCAGAAGACCCAACTGTTGGGTAAAGACAAGTATGCTTTGTACAGTTGAAGGAAAAAAGGGAAGAGGATGAGACAAGATACAATCACAAAACCCATGGGCACACCATTTAGAAGACAAGACAAGGGTCGCCGAGAGTCAATCTTGACTTCATCTTGTTATTTACAGGGTTTGAAGTCACCTAAAGACCATCTGATTTCTGGGGTTCCTTGAAGGTCTAGTTAGTATTTCTAATTCTTGGGCTAAAGCTTTGTTAACACTTCATTTCCATCAGGTTTCCACCAACAGGATCCATCACAAAAGGGATCCAAATGGTTCCCTCATATCCATCATGGAAGAAAGCCATGATGACAATGTAAATGAAGCCTATATATCAGGGATGGCCAACCTGCGGCCCTCCAGCTGTTGCAAAACTACAACTCCCAGCATGCTCAGACTGCCTACAGCTATCAGCCTACAGCAGGGCATGGTGGGAATTGTAGTTTTACAACTGCTATATATGAACATCCATTGACTGAATGTAATGTTATGGATCCAAACTCAAATGCTTTACTTCAAAATGTGTGTTTTCCCATTGATCACATAGAAATATTTCATTTCTAGTGGAATTATCTACAAAACTTCAGCAGCTGGAAGTTCCGGTGCTCATGGATGATGTATGTAAGAAATACTATGATGGCATTACGGATAGGATGTTTTGTGCTGGAGTCATAGCAGAAGAAGACAATGCTTCTTGCTTGGTAAGTACTATTTTGAGGACACCTGAAAAGAGCCACCAATAGCAAAAATGGGTTGTATTCTTTAGAACAGATTAACTGGGCATTACCCTTTGCACACCTAGGCTGCTCACTTCTATAGGAGCTGGTAATGGACATGGTACAAAAAAAGGTAAACCCATTAAAGATTGGACGTTGACTGAATTATTGGGTCAGGGCGTGAGGTCTACTGATATTGTGATTTTGCTTGAGATCCCTTTTTCTTTCAAAAAGTCATCTCTCCTTCTGCGCTCCCTTGTCTTACGTGACAGGTGAACCTTTTCAGTACCCGTGCCAAGCTCTTCTGTTCTTAGGGAGGGCAGTCGCTGTGTCATGGTGGACTCCATCTCCGAGGCACAATGACCTGGCTCCAGTCCCTGTACTTCATGGCTCCTTTGTGCTGTTTATTCCCATGTGAATGAGTCTTCGGTTACACATTATAACTTCTCTTTGGAAGTTCAAAGAAATTCCTCCGGCACTGGATAATCCACAAATTCTGATAATCCAGCACTTGTTTCCAACACAGAACTACACAATAGGTCCACAGGGTCCATGCAATGCACCATATTCCTTCCTGGGTTTCCCTTCTCCTGGGGAAGAGGTATAGTTTTTATGACCAGTGTATATAGGTACCGGCCATGAGCAGCAGAGTGGCTTGTTGGCATCCTCACTAGAACCAGCATCAACTACTACTACACTACCACTACTACAGTCATGGTGGAAACTGCGCTTCCCATGCAGCTCTAAAAAAAAAAAAAATATCTATTTTCCAAACTTTAGAAAAAGACAAGGATTGCACATCCACATGCCATGAACATGTACACAAGGCGCATTTTATGAGGCCCTCTCACCACGTCAAGGTGACCTCTTTCGAGTGGGTCCATACACTGAATTGGTGCAGGACCTCTGTTCCAAGTGAATAATTTATCAGTTCAGAAGAACGGTTTTCATGAGAATAACATAAGTCCATGTATTGTAGGCACAGTCTGGAGCACCTCTAGTCTGTGAGTCTGCTCCGGGGACCTACGTTATCTTTGGTATTGTGAGCCGGGGCGTCGGATGCAATGAAACCCCCAAAGCTGGAGTGTACAGCAGCGTTTTCCTATTTATTCCATGGATAATGGAAACTATTCTCTCAGGTGAGCGCACCATTGGTTTACAGTAGGGACCTGGTCATTGCCTTCTCGAGGAGTCTTAAAGGGGTATTCCAGCATTATACCCTTTTTTTTTTTATTTGGACAATATTGCCCCATATCTAACAAAGAAAAAAATGCACTTGCCTGCTCCCACCGCCGTGTTCTAGAGCTGAGGGCTCGAGCCGTGCTCCTTCTGGTCCCCGTCTGTCAACTTCTGGATGGGGTCACATGCACTGATGCGGCTAATCACTGGCCTCAGCAGTAACGTGTCCCCAGGTGGCATGTCACTGCTGGATCAGGTGCCACTTTGGGGAACAGGTCACCCCATTGATTGGCCGCAGTGGCACACATTACTTAATCCAGAAGTTTAGACAAGAATAGGCATTTTTACTGTGGGGCCCAAGATTTTTGGGGGATGCACATGGACCTCATCTGAAAAACAGATATGGTGGTGTGAATGTAGCCTTAGATGTATGTCACCTGAACCTGCCAATTTCACCAGGATCGACCCATCTGGTGTAGAGTGGCCTCTCAGCTCTTCCCTGGAGATAAGGATTGGTAGTTTGATATCAACCTGCCCAATATTTTAGTTTTCGGGAAGATAAGCTGCTGCCACAGGTTGCCGCTGCCAACTTTCTCCCTTGTTCCCGTTCAGGACACATGCATGCTTAGACCAACATTACATGTGCATGGAGGGGTCTGGACCGTGTCGGACTGGGGTGCCTAGGGCCCACCAGTCAAATTCATTTTGGGGGCCCACTATAACGCTACATGCGAATACTAACCACCCAGCAGCAGCAAGACGCTACAATTTGATTATTGTTGCAGGATTGTCCATATCCTATAACATTATTTCATATTCTTATCCTTTATGACATGGGCAATATGTTCTGAGGTGGGAGTGTAGCCGTTATGATACTTGTAGTTCACTACTTCGTCAGTTTTCTGACCGATTAACGTATTACCCCTTTCTTAATACTGATCTGTTGGTTCTTTGGTTATTCAGCTCTTTATATCAGTATAACATTCCTATAATACTAAAAAGACTAACGACTAAACCTTTATCTGCAGTTGCTGGCGTAATAGACACTGATTCGGAGCCCCATCATCCACTTTTTCCTCTGGATAAACTTTCCCAACAGAAGGCCCTGCTGCCAGGTTATTCATTTCTTCTATATCATTACACGTGTGTATATGGTGGAGATAGCAGCGATAGCTCTTGGGTACCTTAAAGGGGGCTTATTGTCATGTTTCCTATGGGAGTTGCTTTCTTGTATGGAGGCTACGGAGTATAGGACGTTCTGTAGCTTTGTAAGGGTCTGTTGCTAAAATACTTGAATGTTGTCCAGGATTAGAAATCTTCCTGAAACAGCTCCACACCTGTCCCTGGGTTGTGTCTGGTATTACAGCTTAGCTCTGCAGATGTGAAGCTGCAATTCCACGCACAACCTGTGGACAGGCGTGGTGCTGTTTCTGCAAGTAAAAGATCTAATCCTGTACATCCCCCTTTAAAGGGGTTTTCCAGGCTTTTAATATTAATGATCTATCCTCGGGTGTCGGACCCCGCCGATCAACTGTATGAAGACATGGCAGCAGCAAGAGAGACAGGAGACTGCACGCACGTCGTGTGCCTTCTTTTCATACGCTTGATCAGCGGGGGTGCTGGATGTCGGACCTCCGCCGATCTGATATCGATGAGCTATCCTGAGGAGCCTGGAAAACCCCTTTAAGAACCACTGTTTTGCATTGTGCAGTAGTTTCTGAAGATACCACCTACCGCAAATGTTAAAGCTTTAGGTGAACTAAGGGGTTGTCCAAGAATTAAATATTGATGTCCTGTCCTGAGGGTCCGATCGGTGAGGGTCCGACTACCGACAGCCCCACTGATTGACTATTCTTATGGACGCTGTGGCCTCCTTACACTATACCAAGCACAGCGCTGTCTATTGTATAGTGGTTGTGCTTGGTATTGCAGCTCAATTCCCTTGAATTGAATGCTACTGAGCTACACACACAGTCCATGTGACTTAGGCCTCATGCACGCGGCCGTTCCGTGCATTGGGGACCGCAAATGCACGGGCAACATCCGTGCAGCGGGCCGGACCCATTCAACTTGACCGGGTCCATGGTATGTCCGCACTGCCCAAAAATATGGCATGTCATATTTTTTTGCGGTGCGGAACCGCGGAAAGAAACAACACGGTAGCGCTCCGTAGTGCTTCCGGCGTTCCGTTCCGTGACTCCGTTCCGCATTTGCAGAATTGCAGACCCATTCAAGTGAATGGGTCCACATCCGTGATTTGGGGTGCGCACGGCCGGAGGCGGTAGATTGCCGACCCGCCGTTTGCCCTTTCTAACCGCTAATTGGAAGGGTGCCCGGAGACAGACCTTGAATGATCAAAATTTTAATTACGGAAAACCCTTATGAAAATTTTAATTTCAGCTCTGCAATTAAGCGGGTTCTCCAGGATTTAATAATTGATCAATATCCGATCTGCAGCTCCGCCGATCAGCTATTCGGGATCAGATCCAATGCCAAAACTACATAGAGACTCCATCCATTTCTGTCGTGGACATTGCTGATTACTGCAATGCTGCCCCCACTGAAGTGAATGCGAGCAGCCCTATAGTACGCAGCTCCATCCACTACAATCAATGAAGCCTTGTATCTCCGGTGCCTACTTCGGGCGCTGTGGATCCCAGGAATAGGTCATCAATTATTACATTCTGAAGAACCCCTTCCAATGACGAGATGAGAGCTGCCGTTATTCATCCATGCCTGTCTCTTATTACAGACAGTCCTCCCTCCAATGACTCCAGCTCCTCACAGGACATCTACGTGACTTGTAAAGATGTCCTGTCCCTGCAATCTCCGGGGGAAATTAAATTGGTAGCCAGCGGTCAGGACGGTCCTGAAGGTGGCAGGTAAAACTCTAAAAATCAAAGATAAAACCTAGGGATCAGCAACCTTCGGCACTTCAACTGCTGTGAAACTACCACTCCCAGCATGCACTCTCACTAGGCTCCTGAAAGGAGGATTCTGGGAGTTGTAGTTTCAGAACAGGTGGAGGTTGCTGATCCCTGGACTAGACATTCACACTCTGCAGATTTTGTTGCAGAGATTTTTGCCACTAAAAATCTGTTCATTTGGCGGCAAGAACATGGATTCCCGCAAGCCGCATTCAGATAAATGGATCAGATTTTCAGTCGCAGACATTTTTGCAACAAAATCCACGACGTGTGAAGGCATCGAAAAAGTTGTACCAATATTATTCATGGGACAACCCCTTTAAGCCATGCCCGGGCAGTGTTTTTTTTAAATGTATAGCATGTCCTATCCCCCAGGGAAAGAGAACCAACTCAGTAGCGCCACATTTTGGAATGGGCTCCCTATGAGTGAAAGTCCAACTTTTTAACAAGCCTTGGGTCCTGACAAGGGTAAACAGCCAAGCCAGATATCCATCCGCAAACAGCTTGATAAAAAAATCAGACTTTCATTAATGGGGAGCCACGTCCCTAAGTTGGGGCTAGCGAGATGGTTCTCTTCTCCTGGGAGATACCCCTTCACAATGATTTTCCTATGGAGCATTGCCTACAAGTCTCCATGTGCAGCAGGTGTCTTTAAGGAGAGCCAGTACTCTGCCCAAGCTGGCAACCGTGTGTGTCCCGAAACTTAGGGCAGACCCGGGGTACTGGTATTTCGGGGTGACTTCACATGTACTGGTAGTGTCTTGCATGCGTGTAAATTGTGCTCTTTGGATCGCATGCTTTTTAAAGGTCATGCATGTTCATGTTGTTGAGGGGTCATCTCTGGAAGTCGCCAGGAGATTCACTGATAAACCGGACACAGTGCCTTGTGGGGCTAGCTCCGCTGTATGTAATGATGCCTTTCACTTAGGCCTCATGCAACCGGCCGTTCCGTGCATTGGGGACCGCAATTTGAGGTGCCCAATTCATGGGCAACATCCGTGTGGCTGCCGCAGACTGATCCAGACCAAGGGCATAGCTAAAGGCTCATGAGGCAAATATTGAAAGGGCACCCCCTCATGCCAAATTCTTAACCTAACCCCTTCCCTCTAGCCAGAGGTGTAAATTGACCAGCAAGCACTTTCTATAATGCCAGTGTCTTATGTGGCACAAGGGTCTTTGGACCCCCTTAGGCTCAAGGGCCCTGTAGCGACAGCTACCTCTGCACCCCCTATAGCTACGCCCCTAATCCAGACCCATTCAACTTGAATGGGTCAGTGATCTGTCCGCACCGCAAAAAAATACAACACGGACAGTAAACCACGGAAGCACTACGAAGTGCCTCCATTCCGCACCTTCCGGATTGCAGACCCATCCGTGATACGGTGTGCACACGACTGGGACCCGTATACTGCGGAACCTGCTGTTTGCGGGCGCAATACGGGCACAGCCGAGTAACGGCCGTGTGCATGAGGCCTAAAGGCGCCTTTACACGCCGCGGATTTTCTTTCTGAATTTTCTGCTACTGAAAATCATTTCCAAATAAATGGAACTGATTTTCAGTCACGCAAAATTCTGCAACAAAATCCGCAGCGTGTGAAGGCGCCTTTAACGATCTGTTGCTTTATTCTGGAGAAAAAGTCATTTTAATCCATATGCAAATGACCCCCTCCAGGACCTGCTTCTATCTCCAGAACAGGACCCCCCGAAGTGAACCGGAGAGCAGCTGCGCATGCGTGGCCACCCTCTGTTTACTGCCACAGCGATTTCCGGCAGTCCAATAGTGGCGAGCGGAGAGGTTGCTGCGCATGCGCAGTGCACTCTCCATTCACCGCTGTGGGACTTCTGAAAATGCCCAAGCATGCTCACTCAGCTATTTTTCGGAAGTCCCATAGCTGTGAATAGAGAGCGCACTGTGCATTTGTGTTCTGCCCTGGTTCACTTGGGCGGAGGGCCGATTCTGCAAATAGGAGCGGGCACCAGGGGGGGGGGGGGGGGGGGGTCTGCACATATTTGACATTGATGGCATATTCTAGTCATGTCTGAGGGATGGCCCAAGACAGTCCGCTAAGTGAAAGGTATCATTATATTCAGCGGAGCTAGTCCTACAAGACATTGTGCCTGGTTTATCCGGTGACAGACTCCCTTTAGGAGGGGGATAGGGACTACTTACAATAGTCCCTGTACAGGACTGGATGCTATAAAGTCTTTTACCTCGGTTGTGTTATTTCAGGTGCCAGCTGATATTCCAGGCTCCAGAAGGTCACTTTATTTTGCTCACTTTTAAACAGTTGTCACACGAGCACTACTCCCTCATCATCTACGAAGGGGCGTCCAGCAATAAAACCTTTAAAGGTAGGAGTCATTGACAGATCTTTTACAGCACTCACATGCGGCTGTAGTAGAAGCGAGTTTGTCATTTGGCACAATGCGTTCAGATCTCGTTGTGTATTATCTGTATTTGTTCTTGACACGGAGCATTACCAAGGTGAATGAACAAATACGTGATTATGTCGGGTCCTAGATCGAGTCCATAATTTTATTTGGGGCACATTTATTAAAACCGGCGCCTGAAATACGCCTAATTTAGGTGTATTTCCGCATAGTAAATGACCCCCATCGCATATACATCCCTACCCTGGACAGGGTTTTTGTCAAACACTCCCATGCCTCGTGCACACAACCGTATCTGTTCTGTGGTCCACAAACCCTGGATCCCGGGCCGTGTGCATCCCACACTTTCCCGTCCCACCCTATTGTGAAAATCCTATTGTTGTCCTCAAAACGTTTAAAGGGGTATTCCCATCACAGACAATGGGGGCATATCGCTAGGATATGCCCCCATTGTCTGATAGGTGCGGGTCCCACCGCTGGGACCGGCACCTATATCGAGAACGGAGCGGGGAGCGCTGTGGCTGGAGGACCCCAGATTTCCCAGGGTCCGTCCTACACCAAGTGCTATTCCCCGCCTATCCCATAGAAGTGAATGGGAGCGTGCCGCGCATGCGCGGCCCATGTTCCCATTCATTTCTATAGGGCAGACTGCAATAGCCGAGCCAGCGCTCGGCTATTTTCGGCGGCCGCATGCGGAGTGCGCTCTCCTTTACTTTCGGGGCTCCGTTCTCGGTATAGGTGCGGGTCCCAGTGGTGGGACCCGCACCTATAAGACAATGGGGGCATATCCTAGCGATGAGATGAGAAAACCCCTTTAAGGATGGACATACAGTCGCACGGATGCTTACAGCAGACTGATGACATCCGTGTGCCATCCGCAGTTTGTGTGGCCCCCATAGAAATGAATGGGTCCGCGTGTGATCCACAAAAAATATGGATTGGATGCGGACTGAAGATATGGTCATGTGCATGAAGCCTTATGTTGAGGATCGGATGACCATACATACCCCAATACACCTAAGGCTCTGTTCACAAAATGTCTGGGCCCTGTGGGTAGTGCGGGTGCTGGGTAATGCTTCGGCATATATGCCAAACATTCATCGGGCTCCATTAACCCTTTTGGGCCCAGTTGGCCGGGGAGGACTGGCCATAGACCCCACAGGGAAATTTCCTGATTGGTCAATGCCCAGGGGGCTGCCAGAGCCCTTCTCATGGCCGCAGATCTGATGCACATGGCCAGTGTGGTCTACATCAGGAAATCCTGACATGTGATGTGAACAGGGCCCAATATAAGTTCAATTTCTACTTTTGCTTTTCTGCCTGCAGCTTGGGGAGACCCGTCCTGCAGGGAGACAATGAGGGGTTAAAATCTGCCGATAAAGACTTTGCTCTACACGTTATCTGCTTGACCTCGGAGCTGAAGATCCCGTGTGGAGCGAGTCACGGAGTCATGGATAGATCTGTAGCCCATTCTCACTAGCTGTACCCCTTTCTGCAGAACTCTCCATCACTGGGATAAAAGTATCATCTAGGTTGTTTAGGGGGCCGCATTATCCGTCCGGATTCGCGGATCAGATGCGGACCCATTCATTTCAATGGGGGCCCCCCAAAAAATGCGAAACGCACACGACCAGTATCTGAGTTTTCCGGACTGCAAAACTGATACGGTCGTATGAGTGCCCCCTTACTGATAGCAGTGATCTAGTGGGTGCAATCGCCCCGCCCCCCCCCCCCCCAAATGCAAAAGTCAGTGATCCTCCACGTTGAGCAGCGAGCACCATCAAGACGGATCGTATGACGCCACCTGTGATTCCTTCTAAATGGTGGAGCCAGAAACACTAGCGATCTTTGAAGGGTCCTCGTTTGTCTGCGGTACAATGCGCTGTGTAAACCGGGATGTGCTGCCGACAAACAAAGAGAATGAAGGGGAACGAATGATCGTAGTAACGATCATTCCTTGGTGTAATTGCAGCAGGGAATGCTCCTTCCTATGAACGTTCGTACCCGATCAGCTACTACCGCATAGGCAGCAATTACCTTATAATATTCCTTTTGATGGGTTAGTAGAAGAAGCCATGTCTCCATGCTCTGATATCCTGGTGAGAGTATGGTGGGCTTGTGCTTAGACACAGTAGCCTACCCAAACATACAGAGGTTTGGTGAATCCATGTTTAATGCATGGCACCCGGCCGGTGACATCACGTCCATCAGTCACGTAACCTTTGTGCAGCTCAGTCCCATTGAAGTCAATGGACTTGTGCTGCAATGTCAAGCACAGCCACTATACAATGTAGTATACCAAGCACTGCGCCGCACAAAGAGGCATCACCCTACAAACAGCTGATCGACGGGGGTGCCGGGAGTCACTGATCTGACATTGATTAATTATCCTGAAAATAGGTCATCAATATTTAAAGGGGTATTCCCATCACATACAAAAGACAATTGTCTGATAGGTGCGGGTCCCACCTCTGTGACCCGCACCTATAAGGAGAACGGAGCGGGGAGAGCTGTGGCTGGAGGACCCCGGATTTCCCTGGGTCCGTCCACCACCAAGCGCTGCTCCCATACAAGTGAATAGAAGCGCACCGTGCGCGCGCTGCCCCTGCTCCCATTCATTTCTAGCACTGGCTCGGCTATTTTCGGCAGTCCAATTGAAATGAATAGAGGGCGGCTGCGCATGCACAGTGCGCCCTCCATTTATTTCCCCGCTCCGTTCTTGTTGTAGGTGTGGGTCCCAGAGGTCCCACCTCTGGGACCCGCACCTATCAGACAATTGTATGTGATGGTAAAACCCCTTTAAGTCCTGGAAAATCCCTTTAAAATGGAATTCCAGTTGAGGTCACTACTTCATAGATGATGCCCTCCTGCTACGTTCAGTGGTTGCTGCTTTTTTTTCAGTTCTGCTCCATTCGGTCATAATCTGAGATGCAAAGGATGTTGGGAGTAGTCTGAAACTCACCCCCTTAGGCTGCTGTTATATCCCTCCTCCATGCTTTATACTACAGCTTTCTGTGTCCAGGCTGGCTATTGTCTAAAAGCACATCCCAACATAAGCTCACCAGGAACTCACTGGATGGAGAGGGTTGTCCTTAGAAGTGCTGGGGGTCTACTGCCCACCATTCTGGGATTGAGCTTGTCCTGGAGATATGGAGACCTGGGCAATGACCATCATAAATGGTGAATTTTGGAATAACCGCCTTTATGGCGGTATGTTAAGACGCACGCTTACGGTAATGTAATAGAGAGCTCCTGTCTATAACATGTACAGCGTTCAGTTCAAGGTTGCATTAGACACAGCACATGTACCGCCCGGTGCAGACGCATTGTGTGTGTGTAGAGTTGCCCCTGGACTCTGCCCTGCAGATAAACATTAGGTTCACCTTTGTCCTGCTCGACGCTGTTCACATTTCATAATGTTTCTTTACAGCCCAACTGATGGAGGAGAAGATCCCCACCATCATGAAGTCCGCAGGCCCGGTCATCACCTTAGAAGCCAGCAGCACGGCCCAGGATTCTGCGCTTCACCTCTGGTTGTCTTACTCCTTCCATAACCAGAATTAATAATCTGCACCCAAATCCAAAAATATACCATTATATGTTAAGATTGCAGTGACATTCCTCTAATCCGGCATCCAATTATCCAGAAAGTATGATAATCTGGTACCAGTTTCCTGCATTTAAAGATATTCTCTGAGACCAGGAACCCATGGCCTGGGGGCCAAGCAGGGGGCCAAAGTTTAAAAAGAACAAAAAAAAATAATATATAACTGCTCTGAGCCCTCACTCCACCACTGAATCAGTGTGACGTGTCATGGCCTCAGCGCTAACCTCATGATCTCTGAGCTCAATTGTCTTTTTTTTTTTCTTGGCCCCTGCCCGCCCCCTGACCAAGGGTTCCTTGTCTTGGAGAACCCCTTTAAAAGGGAGGAAATTTCACTAGAAAATTCCCTAATAAACCAGGCACACTGCCTTGTAGGGCTCGCTCAGCTGAATGTAATGATACCTTTCACTTAGTGATCGGTTGCTTCATTCTGCTCTTAATCCATATGCAAATGAGCACTAAAGTGCACTGAGGGCGGGACCAAGCCACACTGTGCACTCTTGCTCCTCCTGCTTCCTCTGCCAGCCCTTCCCTCTCCTTGATTGACAGGATAGTCATCTCACCTAGCCCTGCCAATCAAGGAGATGGAGGGGCTGGCAGAGGAAGCAGCAGGAGCAACGGTGCACAGAGTGGCTTGGGCCCGCCCTCAGTGCACTTAACTGCTTATTTGCATATGGATTAAAAGCTAAGTGAAAGGAATCAGTACACGAGACCGGCTAGCCCTACAAGCCATTGTGCCTGGGTTTTTATACTTTCCTATAAATATCTGATAATCCAGAATATTAGGACCTACAAGGTCCCACTATTGCTGTAGTAGAGGAATTTTTTTTCTCATTTTACATGGTCTTAGAAGAAAATTTTTCATTTTTCAGGCCAGAATGAGTGCTGGATTCTCATAAATGTTGTACTATAAGATGCCGGACTAAAGGAATTTTACTGAATGGGCCTTATATTGCTGACTCTAGCTCTGGAGGTGGTGGCCATAGTCACTGGTATAATCCTGGGTGATGCCATGTAAGTGGCGGGTCATCGGTACTCACCACCAGTGGGTAAACCGGCTGCACCAATGTCTTACTGGTTAAAGAAGCCTGATGTATTACGGTTGTTTTTTTTTTTTCCAGAAGTTTAATATTGATGGCCTATGCCCTATCATCAATATCAGGTCGGTGGGGTTCCGACCACCAGCACCCCCTGCCGATCAGCTGTTTGCAGAGGCCGCGGCGCTACAGCGTCCTCACAGCTCACCAAGCACAGCGCCGTACATTGTGCAGTGGCTGTGTTTGGTATTGCAGCCCAGCTGGCCATGTGACTGGTGAGCAGCTGAATAGGGGGCCTGTCAGGAGTCACACCCCAGTGATCAGGTATTGATGACCAATCCCGAAGATGGGGCATCAATATATAAATCCCAGGAAAAGCCATTTAAATAAAATCTCCTCTCTGTAAAACATTATGTGGAACCATTTTTTTTAACCCATTGTGCAATGAATAGAAACCATAAGAGGAGGAGTTTGCATTCCAAATGAAGCGGTCTGTCACGTATGTGTTTATTTTGTGCATTTTACTTGTGTTTTAGTCTCTCTTTACACCTCTTTGCCACTTTTTTGTCACTGGAAGAGCAGCTCTGGAGCACAAACTGCTGATCTGACGTGTGAAGTTCTGTGTATGAGCACATGTACTGTATAGAGCACTGTCATATTTTATGTTTTTCTTAGTATGGGTTTATGATTTCAAGCTCTTTGTGTATATAATCAGCTAGACGACCTTTGTATAGGAAAACCCAGAATTTTCGAGAGAATTGCTTATTTTTCGTGCGGTTCTATGGACCAATTGTAATTAGATTGGATACAATTATTTGGGGAGTTTATTACATAATTAAATATAATGAGCACATTCTATTAATGATATAGGATTTGGATGACTGATTTTTATCTTTCGTTCCGGGGGGATATGCTCTCCATTGGTTTTTTTTTGTTTGTTTTGTTTTTTTAAGCCAACTAACACCCCTGACGGCTTATCTGCACTGCTATAAGGCCCCTTTCAGACGAGCGAGTGTCACGCTCCAGACTCGCAGCTCCCGTTCTGACCTCCCAGCACTGCCGGGGTCACATATCATTATATTGATTTATGATGCTATGTAACCCTTAGAGGTAGAGCAGTGACATAACGTTGTCAGTGTTATCTAATACATTCCAGACCTCTAAGGCCTCTTTCACACGGGCGTCAGTTTTTTTGCCCGGATAAGTGCCGGGTGCGTTGCGGGAAAATGCGCGATTTTCCCGCGCGAGTGCAAAACATTGTCATGCGTTGCACTCGCGTGAGAAAAATCGCGCATGTTTGGTACCCAAACCCGAACTTCTTCATAGAAGTTCGGGCTTGGGATTGATGTTCTGAAGACTGTATTATTTTCCCTTATAACATGGTTATAAGGGAAAATAATAGCATTCTGAATACAGAATGCATAGTAAACCAGCGCTAGAGGGGTTAAAAAATAAAAAAATAAAAATTGAACTCACCTTAGTCCACTTGATCACGAAGCCCGGCATCTCCTTGTGTCTCCTCTGCGCTGAACAGGACCTGGGGTGAGCTGCTCCATTAAATAGAGGTTAAGGACCTTCGATGACGTCACTCCGGTCATCACATGGTACGTCACATGATCTTTTACCATGGTGATTCACCATGGTAAAAGACCATGTGATGACCGGAGTGACGTCATCGAAGGTCCTTAACCTGTATTTAATGGAGCAGCTCACCCCAGGTCCTGTTCATCAGCAGCGGAGACACAAGGAGATGCCGGCTTCGCGAGCAAGTGGACTAAGGTGAGTTAAATTATTATTATTTTTTTTAACCCCTCTAGCGCTGGTTTACTATGCATTCTGTATTCAGAATGCTATTATTTTCCCTTATAACCATGTTATAAGGGAAAATAATAATGATCGGGTCTCCATCCCGATCGTCTCCTAGCAACCGTGCGTGCAAATCGCACGGCATCCGTACTTGCTTGCGGATGCCATCCGATTTTCACACACCCCATTCACTTCTATGGGGCCTGCGTCACGTCAAAATCGGACAATATAGAGCATGCTGCGATTTCAACTGAACGCACAAGTGATGCGTTAAAAACAACGCTCATGTGCACAGCCCCATAGAAATGAATCGGTCAGTATTTAGTACGGGTGCCATACGTTCGCCGCACAGATCGCACCCACACGGAAAACTCGCCCGTGTGAAAGGGGCCTAAGGGTTACATAGCATCATAAATCGATATAATGCTATGCGACCCCGGCAGTGCTGGGAGGTCAGGACGGGAGCTGCCAGTCCAGAGCGTGACACTCGCTCGTCTGAAACCAGCCTAAAGGAGGGGGACAATTTTTAGTACATCAGGGTACTACTGTACAGTGTCTAAACTTCACATGCCAAGACGCAAATCTACACACACAAAGATGGAGGTCTTTACGCTGCCGGAGGATTAGACTAATTTATCACGAGGTGTGCGCCGGCCCTTGTCGTAAATTTGGCTAATCCTCTGCAGCTAAGCGGCTGGCAGAAAAACGAATCCATCCCCAGGTTGACGTAGTTTTTAGCCTGCATGTGCACCAGGTGTACATGTTAGTAAATTTGCCTGGGCCAGGACTCCAGCCCCGACACGCCGCTGCCCAACTGTCGCAAACGTTTCGTCGCCGGCTGTGCGACATAATATTGTCACATCTCAGGTCAAAAAAGGGACTTGCCACTCATTTTATTTCTAACTTTCAGCTCTGAAGTCTCCAGAATTTTGAATGCAGCTCTGGGCTATGTCACAGGCTCAGTAACAGATAATTAATGTATCTGCGAAAGGACTCAACTTTTTATGTGGGTAAAAACAATGGACGAAATTGGATATCACTTTCCCAAACCGCTACAGATACAATGAAAGTGAAGGTTCTAACACCAGTCGCCTTCCTGTTATTGTGCCACCCGGGCATGACCACGGCAGAGGAGTCGACTTATGGCGCCAGCTGCTGGAAAACCACAAACTTTCTGTTGCTTTTATGTTTTTGTTGTAAACTGAAAGGATATAAGCCGTGGGCCTCGACAGAAATAGAATCCATCCGGAGCAAACGATCAGTCGCACACTCTCATGTTTGTCAGGGTTCAAGATCCTGCTTGCTGTCAATGAATGGAAATATTCTTGTTTATGATTTAGAGGTTGCAAACCCCTACAGGTGTAGGCTCCGTTCACACTTCTGTCGGTCCTTTTCCATTCCATGGATACTTAATGACCAGGAGCAGGGAGCCTGTAGAAAGAGCCAGCCATGCTGACAATGGGAATAGAGCTTTAGTCCCGGGAGGCAATGTCAAAATTGGGTGTTTCTGGGTAACAGATCACATGACTCCTCTGTGTACATATGAATATGTAAGAAATGCTTGTGACGCCGAGATCTTGTGCTGATAAGATGTATTTTGCCCAAGGGCTTCCAATGAAAACCCAGCTTAGCCTTAGGCCTCCTGCACACAACCGTTTTTTTTTTCCCCGTTTACTGGCCGTTTTTTGCGTTCCGTATACGGTCCGTATACAGAACCATTCATTTCAATGGTTCCGCAAAAAAAACCTGAATGTACTCCGTATGCATTCCGTTTCTGTTTTTCAGTTTTTCTGTTCCGTTTAAAGATAGAACATGTCCTATGATAGCCCGCAAATCACGTTCCGTGGCTCCATTCAAGTCAATGGGTCCGCCAAAAAACGGAACACATACGGAAATGCATCCGTATGTCTTCCGTTTCCGTTCTGTTTTTTGTGGAACCGTTGATTGAAAATTTTATGCCCAGCCCAATTTTATCTATGTATTTACTGTATACTGTATATGCCATATGGAAAAACGGAACAGAAACGGAAACACAACGGAAACAAAAAACGGAACAACAGATCTGTGAAAAACGGACCGCAAAACACTGAAAAAGCCATACGGTCGTGTGAAGGAGGCCTTAAAATGAAGAAGATGATGTGGAACTACAAGTCACAGGATACACTGGCAAAATGTTGCCGCAGCTTGGCGCTAACACAGTATGTGTAGAACTACAAGTCACAGGATACACTGGCAAAAAGTCACCCATGTAGCCCCAGCCTGGATCTATAGCAGTGTGTGTAGAACTACAAGCCTCAGCATTTGCAGGTGACAGGTTGCCCACGTGGGCTTGTCAGACTGATAGAATGATAACAGCTAGAACTACAACCCTATAGGCTCGGACTGGCCCACAGGGGTACAGGTGAATCCCCCGCCGGTGGGCCCCTGAGCAAGGTGGGCCCCTAGCCCCCACCACCTGCACAAATGGCACATAACACAGTAGACTTACGACCACAGGGACATGCCTTTTCAAATTTGCTTCAGGGACCCCCATAATTAATGATCTTGTAGCGTCTTGCTGCTGTGTGAGCAGGTAATATTTGGATGTATCCATATGGGGGGCCCCCAAGATGCATTTTAGTGGTGGGCCCTAGACAGCCCAGTCCGACACTGAACCCCTAGCATGCACGTCGCCCGTGTAATGCTAAAACATAAACACACAGGTAGACGCCATAGAACTACAAGTCCCAACATACTCAGGTGCCAGCTAGCCCTGCCTTAATATGGATGGAACTACAAGCCTCAGCATGCAATGCAAGACCTCAAGAGCTTAAAGTGAACCTGAGAGACCTGCAGCCTCTGCTCCCCCCTCCCTCACCCTGCCATGTAGTGCTGGGCCCCATGCCCCAGTGCAGAGGGTGGTGCCAGCCTGCAGGGGAGGCGTCTGATACCAGGAGCCTCCTGCACGACCTGTCTGCTGGCTTCTACAGCAAGGAGCAGAGCTCTGATCATGGTAAGTGCTTGGACGGCTCCTCTATTGTACGGCTTTGCATAAATCTTCACACCTCTGCTGTCCATTGCTTCGCCATTGTCTTGATGTGCGGGATAGCTATGCTTCTGTTAACCCTGTGGTGACTGCGCAGACAAGGCGGCTTAGTGCATGAATGATACATGCAGGGACAGGTTATTGTAGGCTGTATTCATTTATATAGCACCAACATATTCTGTAGCGCAGTACAGGGAAAATGCACTCACAATGGTCCATCTATCTATCTATCTATCTATCTATCTGTCTGTCTCTAATGTATATATGGCAGAGCTGGAATTGTCAAGGTTGGCACAGATGGGTCCTTGTATCTATCTAATATCTATATGAAAAAGTTGAAGAGCAGCACACAAATATAAGCAGGTGCAATACCTGGAAACAGACCACGGCCCTGGTCTTGTTAGATATGTGCAAAAATCTATCTATTTATCCTCATACCTGTCTATCTATTATCTATCTATTATATCTATCTATCTATCTATCTATCTCATAAAATCTATCTATCTCATATCTATCTATCTATTATCTATCCTCATACCTGTCTATCTATTATCAATCTATTATCTATCTATCTATCCTCATACCTGTCCATCTATCTATCTATCTATCCATGTATCTATCTATCTATCTATCTATCTATCTATCTATCTATCTATCTATCTATCTATCTATCTATCTATCTATCCTCATACCTGTCCATCTATCTATCTATCTATCTATCTATCTATCTATCTATCTATCTATCTATCTATCTATCTATCCATGTATCTATCTATCTATCTATCTATCTATCTATCTATCTATCTATCTATCTATCTATCTATCTCATTGTAAAGGGTAGTCCAGAGGAGTTTGACATTTGTTACATATTACATTTGCTATTGTTACATTGTAGCCCTGTAATTCTCCTCTCTGTGCAATGTGTCTGTTCTCCTGTAAATCTCACGACCACCTCAGCTCTGCTACATCGGTGTACATGCCATTGTGCAGCATTCCCATTCATTGCTGACTGGTAACCCTTCCAGCTCCGGGGGGCGTGCCCCTGGTCTGATGTATGGAAAGGGATGGATAATGTTCCATTGGCTCGGTCAGGGTTATGGGGTGGTTGTCAGACCATGGGAGGGACGCGCCTAGAGGAAGGCTGCAGAGGACTCGGGGAGGTCCTATCGTGGAGCCTCGCACAATACGTTGGTGTCTGATTGCAATGTTTGCACATTAAAGAATTATAAGGGAGATTAAATCTATCGTTTTGAGGATCACGATTGCACGGATGCATGAAATGTCAAATGTGGTCACCCCTGGGTGTGACGGGGTTAATCCCGCAGGGAGAGGACAGTAACTGGTCTCTGGTGACAGAAAACAAACGCTAAATGGGCAGCATTCAAGTTTCTTATAGATAAAGCCCCTTCGGCACGGCTTAGAGACTTCTGTAACTGATTTCTAGCACCACAGTTCTACGGCCATGTTCACACAGGCAAATCCAATGGAAACTTTGTCGCTGAAACTCCCATTTAGCGAATCCGCTACAATAAAGACCATCGGTGCGTTATTCCGTGCAGGCGTCTGCCTGAGCGCGCGAATGCCGTTTAAAATACTTGCAGAATACTCGGCCATAAAAACTGCATTTATTAAAATGTGTCAGATTCCAGTAATAGAAATCTCTGAGCCGTGCCAAAGGGGTTTTATTTCTATACGGAGCCCTTTAGTTTTGGAAATCAGTGGTGGTCGAAGATCACCGACTTTACCAGGACGATCTTGGCGCGTGCAGTGTCTGCCACATATCCAGAGACTGTTCTCCCTTCGCGGGGCCTCATAGGCCTCGTTCACACTTCAGTGTTTGGTCAGTGATTTCCATCAGTGATTTGTGAGCCAAAACCAGAAGTGGAGCCTCCACAGACATGAGGTAGAAGGGTCTGCTCCTGTTCTGTGTTTAGAGTTGCACCTGGTTTTGGCTCACAAATCACTGATGGAAATCACTGACCGAACACTGACGTGTGAACAAGGCCTTAAAGGGAACCTGTCACCTGGATTTTGTGTATAGAGCTGAGGCCATGGGTTGCTAGATGGCCGCTAGCACATCCGCAATACACAGTCCCTATAGCTCTGTGTGCTTTTATTGGGTAAAAAAAAAACTATTTGTTTCATATTCAAATTACCCTGAGATGAGTCCTGTCCCTGACTCATTTCAGGTTAATTTGCATATATATCAAATAGTTTTTTTACACAATAAAAGCACACAGAGCTATGGGGACTGGGTATTGCGGATGTGCTAGCGGCCATGTCCTCAGCTCTATACACAAAATCCCGGTGACAGGTTCCCTTTAAAGGGGTTTTCTGGTTTTAACTAAAAAAAAACAGGCAATGGATGCAGAATAATAAATGCAGCATTACTTATGTTTAAGATGTCGCTGCACTTTCCTCGGGTTTTGCTTGGTCGCAGTGAAGATGTCTCTGCAGCCAATCACTGGCCTTAGTGGTGCAACATTTTCTTAAAGGGATATTCCCACGTTACTTGATATTATTAGACCATGCCATAACATTCCAGTTGGTTCCCAACACCATTTCTGACTATGGCTACTTTCACACTTGCGGCAGAGGATCTCAATACCGGAATTAAACGGATGCGTTTTGATTTTGCACATAAGGAGGCATCTGTTCCTCTGCCGGAGCTCAATACCGGAAAACAACAACGCAAGTCTGACGGTAGCCTATGTTCTCTTGGGAAATTCCCTAGCACAGGTATCCTCAAACTGCGGCCCTCCAGCTGTTGTAAAACTACAACTCCCACAATGCCCTGCTGTGGGTTGATACCAGTAGGCTGTTCGGGCATGCTGGGAGTTGTAGTTTTGCAACAGCTGGAGGGCCGCAGATTGAGGATGTCTGCCCTAGCACTATGGTGCTCCCATGTAGCTTCTGTGCTAGGAACTGGACACCGCTACATTCATGGGGCTTAAAGGGGTGCTCCCATCTGGACATTATCACACATCCACAGGATATGCAATAAATGTTCTAGAAGTGCAGGTCCTAGCTCTGAAAAATGCACCTCCCTCTCTAGAACGGGGCTCCATCATGAGGCATCAAGTGTGGAGAGTTGCCGGCGCATGCGCAGCCATCTTCATTTACTTCTGTGGGAGTTTTGAAAATTGCAAGCTCGGCTATTTTTGAATCTGTCACCTTTTAGACATGTCCTGTAGGGGTGCCTTAAATGGCTACATAGGAATGCTCCTTTAAAGGGCATCTGGCAGCTTTATTAAACCTGATGAGAGTTGATTCTGCTGATTAAAATGATACCAGTCTTGTGAAAATCGGTTGTGGCGTTCTGGAGAAAAAAAAAGAATTCTATTCTTTATGCAAGTGAGGGAAGGCTGAGTCAGGCCCCGCCCCTCGTGCTCTGAATCTGAATCCCTCACTTAAAGAATAAAGATCTTAATGTTCAGGAATGCTGCAACCGATTTTCACAAGACAGGTATCATTTTAATCAGCGGGATCCACCCTACCAGGCACTATGCCTGGTTCCATAAGGTTGATCCTGCTGATAAATGCTCTTTAATCTGTGGATTAGTGGGAGGGGTGTTGTGTGGAGCAGTGGCGGAGCACGCTCCCTGCTACTCCATGGAAACTACTGAGCATGCTCACTTGACCATAGCTGGGGGTCCCAATGTTTGTAATGACTGGAATAGCCCTTTAAATTCACCTATTAGACTCGTCACTGCATAATCGTTTGTGTTTCTGGACCTCATTATGTGCCTCTCGCTTCCAGGAGACCAATGTGATCATCGCGTTGGCTGTCGTCGGCGTGACCGCTTTCTTATTCCTCATTAGATGCCTGGGTTCTCAGCAGAAGAAAGCTCCAGTCACTCTCCTAAACCCGGAGACAAAGTACCCCCTGCCCCTTATCGAAAAACAGGTGAGGTCTCTGGCAAGAATGTTACTTACTTTACTTCTATTATGCGGCATCTGCCCGGGGATCGTCATATTTCCAGGTTGGAGTGAAGTCGGCTCTTCTGCGAGTCTTGGTGGTCACCATCATTAGGCCCCTGGTGGTTTAGTAATGGTATCGGGGACAAATGGCGGTCCGTGCTGCCATTGCTGAGTCACCAGATTGATCTGGGAGTGAAGTCGCCTCTTGGTGGTCTCCATCATATATTGATGATTGTTTGTGGTTTTTTTTTTTTCTTAGGAAATCAGCCATGACACTAAGAAATTCAGATTTGGCCTCCCTTCGTCGGAGCACATTTTGGGACTTCCTATAGGTAAGACCAGGGGCGGATTGGCCATAGACCTTACAGGGGAAATTTCCCGGTGGGCCGATGCCCAGGTGGCCCCACCTTGGCCCTCCTCACGGCCGGCCGGTGGAAGTTTTTGGGGATGTATTTTGTGCTGCTGGCAGCATTTTGTGATGGACTGAGGTATTTGGCTCTTTTGGGGTGGTATAATGTGCCACAATATGGCCCTGCCTTCCATCAATTTGGACCTGACCACAAAACGGGGCCACTTTAAGTTCCCAGTCCGCCCCTGGGTAAGACTCAATATCTGCCGAAATAAAGGAGTGTGCTGCTCATCGCCTGGGAAAAGAAGAGATTGGGCATGCTGAAATCAATCTTCCCAGTGTGATCCTCCTGACACGGGGCCTCATAAACACAATGTTGTTGTTGTCCGGTTCCCCTGATATAAGCAAATTGATATAATGTGTACGTCGGAATTAAAGGGGATGTCCCAAAATTAAAAATGATGTCCTATCCCATATCTGATTGGGGGGGGGGGTCCGACTGCTGGGGTTCTTTGTGCAGCGACATGCACGCTGGACCGCCACTCCATTTATCCAGTGGGTGGGCAGGATCCTCATTCTTGATCCCCAGCGGTCTGACACCCCCTGATCAGACACGTGTCGGAGCGGTGGGAGTCCTTACACTTCTACCCCCATGATCACAAAACCAGGGCTGGTGCTTGAGTGCCTTACTTTGCTATCTCCAGGAGACCCATAGAAATCAATGGAGCGGCAACATACTCACTGAACCACCACTTCATTGATACAGTGTGGGGGGTGTCAGGATCTCTATTCTTGATTGTTTGGAGTCCCGGAGGTCTGAAACCCACTGATCAGACCCTTATCTCCTATCGGGGGCAAGTATGTGATCAGTGAGGGTCCGTACACTGGAACGGACGGTCCTATGCACCCCTGACTGAATGGGCCTTACTTGGCTATCTCCGGCAGCCCCCGTAGAGGTATGTGGAGCTGCAGCACACATGCTCAAAGGTATCCATTTATACAAGGGAGACACAGGAGGACCCCCATTTTCGTTACTGGTGGGGCTCCCAGCAGTCGGACCGTCACCCATGAGACACTTATCCCAATCTTGTGCATGAGGGATTGTACTGGATTAGAAAATCCTAATCTGATTTCTTCCAAAAATAGGCCCGCACCTGCGCGCAGGCTGTATGTATAGCACCGCTCACTTCAGTAGAGCTGAGCTGCAATACCATACGCTGCCCATATACAGATGTGGCGCTGTTTCTGTTGCAAGGCAGCCATGTTTATTTGGAACGTATTTAACTCTTTCAGCTCTGTAATCAGACACTCTATATTCTGTCTCCATAGGGCAACATATTTACCTCTCGGCTAAAGTTAACGGCAGTTTGGTGGTTCGGGCGTACACCCCGGTGTCCAGTGACGAAGTGAAGGGTTATGTTGACCTTGTTGTAAAGGTAAAAGCTTGTTATACAGAGCACAAGGGAATGTTACAAAACATTTTGGATCTCTCATGTACTAGACCAGGGGTAGGCAACCTCCGGCACTCCAGCTGTTGTGAAACTACAACTCCCAGCATGCATACTGTCTCTGCTCTTCTAAGAACTCACATAGAAATGAATGGACCATGCTGGGAATTGTAGTTTCACAACAGCGGGGAGCCGGAGGTTGCTGATCCCCACGCAGCAACCAATGTTTGACTCCAGTGACATCCAGAGCTGCATTCACAGTTCTGCTGATTTCCCATTAGCTCTCCAGCTGCCGCTCCTCGGTCCTTGCTGGTTCGGTGCCTGTTCTGGGCATCGTGGGAGACGTGGTCTTTACCCCCGGCACTGGGCAGTGCTGACTACATTTCCCATGATGCACTGTGCTGTATAGTTCTGTATTGTGCCACACAGGTTTACTACAAAAAAGTGCACCCTAAATTCCCAGAGGGAGGAAAGATGTCCCAGTATTTGGACAGCTTGAAGATTGGGGACACAGTGGATTTTCGGGGTCCTAATGGTCTTCTAGTCTACAAAGGAAAAGGTAGGTTACCCTGAGTAATACTAAAGGGTGGCTCCGCTCAGTAACGGTACTTCTTCTTAGAGGGTCCTGAGGACTCGGGGGACCTTTAGCACCCACCCTCTACGGTTGGCCAGGCATGCATGTACTTCTCTTTTGGGGTGTTCGGCGATCTCCATAAGGCCCCATTCACATGACCGTATTTTTGTTCCGCATCCGATCCTCACTTTTTGCGGATCCGGGGTCGGACTGGCACACCAGAGTATCAGAGGGCCCAAGATCTGACAATGATGGACTCCTAAACAAATGGGGCCCTAAAGGTCCTATATACACAGAGGGTGGGCCCAAGGGACTTCAGTCTGACACTGGGCGGACCCATTCATTTCAATGGGGCCACAAAAAATTCTTGTCCTTTTTGCAGACAAGGATAGGCTTTGTTACAATGGGGCCTGCAAAAAGTGCGGAACTGCGATTTGCGGACTGAAAAATTGATACGGTCATGTGATTGGGGCCTAAGACTCATGAACCCCTGTGGAGGGGCCACATACTGTGCAAGCATGGCCATCTCCCCTATATGTGGCTGTGATAAGAGGTAAAGCAGGGGCCCCCAGGGAGCGCAATCCAGCCCTGGGGATTAGTCATATAGCATGGCATCTATAACACTGACAGGGTATTATGGAGTTGTCCTATAAGCACTTTCCCTGTATAGTACTACAACTCCGAGCATGTCCTTCTCTCTCATAGCTTCTTCTGCCCTTGATGTTTTCTATTGTTTTGTTTTTTTCCAGGTAAATTTGCCATCAGACCAGACAAAAAGTCGCCACCTCAGACTAAGTCCACCCAACATCTTGGGATGATTGCAGGAGGGACAGGTAAGTGCTGCGTTCTCTCTCTAGCGTCTGTGTATCTCCTGCAGAGCATTGTGTCCACTACGTCCACCACTGTGGTCACAACTGAGCATCCAATAGGATCTGGAGCCCATGAAATATCTGTCCGTGTTTCCTCCATGATCCGTGTTTGATGCTTGTGTCCGTTTTTTTTTTGCCCTCCGTGTGTCATTCGTATTCCATGGACAATGCTCCTCCGCCGACCTCATGAACACGACTGTATCCATATCCTATCTGCATTGTTTGCGGATTGAACACGGACCCATTCATTTCTTTGGGTCCACGAAAAAAAAAAAAAATGGATATCATCCGTGTGCCCGCTCAGCAAAAAAATAGAACATGTCCTACTCTTAGGCCGCAAAATGTAGACCACAGGCCCACTGAAGTCAATGTGCCTGCGAAAAAAACTAACACAACATGGTAGTCATCTGTGTTTGACGGACCGCAAAACGGATACGGTTTTGTGCATGAGGCCGAAAATGAATTTTCGGAGCAAAAAAATTGTGACAGAACCGGGATGCCATATGTGTTGTGTCAGTGGTTTTACACAGATCTATAGACTTTAATGGGCTGTACATGTGCTGTGTGTGGAGAACATGAGTAGCACACGTCTGAAGTGTGAACAAGGCCTACGTGGTGGTACTAAGGCTGCTTTCACACAGTCAGTTTTTGGTCAGTCTTTGGTCAGTTATTTCCATCAGTCATTGTGAGCCAAAACCAGATGTGGGTCAAAAACACGGAGCAGGTGCAAATATTTCTGTTATACCCGATCGCTGTGTAGACTCCACTCCTGGTTTTGGAGTCTACACATAACTGATGGAAATCACTGCTCAAACACTGAGGCTTCTTTCACACAAGCGTAAGGGCTCCGTGCCCGTGCTGCGGACCGCATACGGCGGTTCCGCAATACACGGGTAACCAGCCGTGTGCATTCCGCATCACGGATGCGGACCCATTAGCTTGAATGGGTCCGCAATTCTGTAGATGCGGTGCGGAACAGAACAAAAGCACGGAACCCCACGGAAGCACTACGGAGTGCTTATGTGGGGTTCTGTTCCATGCTTCCGTTCCACCAAAAGAAAGAACTTGTTCTTTCTTTTTTGCGGAACGGACGGATCGCGGATGCTATTCAAGTGAATGGGTCTGCGATCCGCATGCAGCTTCCCCACAGTCGGTGCCGGTGCATTGCGGACCGCAGCACGGGCACGGAGCCCTTACGTTCGTGGGCAAGTGGCCTGAGGGTGCATTCACACATGACCGTGACTGCAAAACACGGACACCGGCCGTGTGCACCACCCTGCATTTGCGGTCCACGATCTGCATGTTGCAGTCAAAGATAGGACACGTCCATTGAAGTCAATGGGTCCACACGACGATATGGGGTGTACACGGCCAGTGTCCGTGTTTTGTGGATCCGCGGTTTGTGGTCACCTTTAAGCTCCATTCACATGACCATAGTTTCGGTCCACATCCGATCCCCATCTTTTGCGGACCCATTCATTTCAATGGGGCTGCAAAAGATGCGGACAGCACACCGCCTGCTGACCGCACCCGTATGTCCGATTTGCGGCCCTGCAAAAAAATAGAACATGTCCTATTGTTGTCCATTTTGCAGACAAGAATAGTCACTTCTAACAAAGGGTTGGACATGCTGATCGGCGGGGCTGCGTTTTTGGTGGATCTGCAATTTGCGGACTACTAAACGGATACGTTCCTATGAATGGACCCTTATAGTGTGAGGTGCTAGCGTATTGTGCTTCACGCGCACACACGCTGCATGGTGTTGTCTTCTATCTTGTCCCGGTGTCACCCTTTAGGCGTTTCTTCTTTGGCCCGCTCTCCGACCAGAGTACATATAATCCCCATCATTTAGGGTTTGGTCAGGAAGGATCACCCTCATCGGGGCGGTTATCAGGGCTCATCCTAGGGCGCGCTCTCATCCCAGTTCTGTTGGGTTTCGGGTTTCATGTTTGGTCAGATTTTTAGGGCCGGTCCTTACTGTGGTGGACCCCAGAAGAGAAAGCGTTTCTCCCAAGAGGTGGTCTCGGTGAGGGACTAGCCGATCTGATCGCTGGGATCGGGATGGTGCAGTCCATAGGCACTAGTCATGATTTAAAGACGTATTCCCGTATGGATGCATGGCTCCTTCCCCCTGGGATCCGGCCGGTGCAGAGTAAATCTGAAAGGACATGCTGCAGAAGGATGAGATGATCCCTGTGAGTGACAGATGCCGGCGAAATACTTTGATGTGTGGATAAGGGCAAAGGTCCCGGCAGAGCAGATAGTTTCATGCAGCAGTGCACGTAACAGCATGAAGTGGCGGTATACCTTGTAAGAATGAGATAATCAACCTACAGACAGTACACAAGCAGCTGTCATTGTAACACGTAATATGTCATGTATGACCTAAGCTCCATTATAGCACGGGCAACTGCTGCAGCTAGTATGGCAGTATTATGTGGGCACTGGATGGCAATATTATGTGCACACCAAAGAACAGCAGTATGTGTGCATTACATAGCAGGACTGTGCATGCTACATGGCGGTTTTATGTGCACAACACATAGCAGGGGCACTTTGCACTTTTTGCAATATATGGACAGTGCAGGGAAGTATAATGTGAATATTACGGTATGTGGCAGCACTATGTGGGCTCTGTGTGGCAGTATTATGTAGACAGTGTATGGTAATACTATGTGGACCATATACGGCAGTATTATTTGGACAGTGGATTATGAGTTCTGTATGCCAGTCGTATGGAAAGAGAATGACAATATGGTGTGAGTTCTGTGTGGCAGTATTATGTGAGCTCAGTCAGGATGAGCGAATCGACTTCAGATGAAGCATCCGAAGTCGATTCGCATAAAACTTTGTTCTAATACTGTACGGAGCAGGAGCGCTCCGCACAGTATTAGAGTGTATTGGCTCCGATGAGCTCCGCACAGTATTAGAATGTATTGGCTCCGATGAGCCGAAGTTATTGCAATAACTATCAATTAATTTGTACTGTAAAAAAAAACATTTCTCGAACTCTGGTTCGGTTCCAAGGTACATGCACACAACCGTATGTATTTTGCGGTCCGCAAAACACGGATCCGCCAAAAATACGGATGACGTCCGTGTACATTCCTTATTTTGCAGAACGGAACAGCTGGCCCCTAATAGAACAGTCCTAGCCTTGTCCGTAATGCGGACAACAATAGGACATGTTCTATTTTTTTGCGGAATGGGCATATATACGGAGATGGAATGCACACGGAGTAACTTCCGTTTTTTTCCGGACCCATGGAAATGAATGGTTCCGCATACGGTCTGCAAAAAAAACGATATGGACACGGAAAGAAAATACGTTCATGTGCATGAGCCCTTAGGTAGAAAGTGTATGACACAATTATGTGGATATCATGGAGCTATATGGACAGTGTATTGCAGTATTATGTGAGCTCTGTATGGCAGCATTAGGTGGACGTTGTACAGCAGTAGTATATGAGCTTATTATGTCAGTATTAAGTGAAAAGTGTATGGCTCTATTATGTGAACAGTATGGCGGCATCATGTGCACAGTGTATGACACTTATGTGGATATCATGGTAATATATGGACAGTGTATTGCAGTATTATGTGGATAGTGTATGGCAGTATTATGTGAGTTCTGTTTGGCAGCATTAGGTGGACATTATACGGCAGTATTATGTGAGCTCGTTATGTCAGTAAAGTGGAAAGTGTATGGCGGCATTATGTGGGCAATGTATGGCAGTATTATGTGAGCTCTTTATGTCAGCATTAGCCAGACATATGGCAGTCTTATGTGGATAGTGTATGGCGGCATTATGTGGGTAATGTATGGCAGTATTATGTGGACAGTGGATGCCAAGCTACAATTCATCCTGTTTTTCTCCCATGTAGGTATTACTCCAATGCTACAGCTAATCCGTCACATTACTCAGGATCCAAGTGATGACACTAAATGTTACCTCATCTTCGCTAATCAGGTAACAACGAAAAAGGTTCTTTTATTCTCTTTTTGTGTCAGGTTGTCGATGCAGATTACTGTTCTCTGCCATGGCCCCCGATAGGAAGTCCAGAGAAATGGGGCCGATTCTCATCCTCCGATGGGATCTGTTTGGTCGGGCCCCTAATGGCTATAGTCAGTCCGTCCCTGGCTTGTCTTGCATGCTTCATCCTATCTGCAGAGACGGGTCTCAGGATCTCACCCCCTTATCTGTACGATGAGAACTCTTTTTATTAGTCACTACAGGATCCAGTGGATTACTTACCAGTGCATGACACCCAATGTGGGAGCCATGATGGAGGCGGCCGGCAGGTCCCAGATATCCTATTTGATGTCTCTAGATTTTGAGTAACGTTGAAAATTATTTCTCTTTAGACTGAAGACGACATTTTAGTTCGATCAGAACTGGAATCTGTAGCCAAAAGTCACCCCGACCAGTTTAAGCTTTTCTACACCCTGGACCGTCCACCTCAAGGTAATACATCTCTGTACAGTAGATTCTGTAGTAAAGCTCTGCCCTACAAGGGGCACAGCTATAGGGGGGCAGAGGCGCCAGTCACACCCGGGCTGCGGGGATCCAAAGGCCTGACTGCCACGTGACAGGACACCAGTGTTATCAATGGCAGATTGGAAGAACCCTCCAATGGATAATGTTACAGATTATCCATTGGAGGGATCATATGAGGTCAGTGTCACCCAAAAAAAGAGGAGATGACACTTTACAAGGCAAGGCAGAAGACTAGGGCGATAAGAATTTTTTTAAATCGTCCTCAAAGGCGCTGTGCCATAAAAATATTCAACATTTTCAAAACCAGCACTTGGATCTGAATACTTTTGTAATTGCATTTAATTAAAAATTTAGTATAACCACAGAGCAGTGGTGTACATAGAGAAGTAAGGGCCCCATAGCAAGGATCAAACCAGGCCCCCCACACAGGACAGAAGGGTTTCTGCCTGAACCCCTTTCAATGACCCTTGGACCATTTTTCCACTGCTTCATTTGCTAAAAGTTGTTCCTTTAGAGGGTAGGGTCCTGACCAAGTAGAAGAGGGGATGATCCCAAATAAGACTGGGCCCCCTCTTGCCCGGGGCCCCATAGCAGTCGCATGGTCTGCCGCTATGGTAGTTACACCCCTGCCACAGAGTTATTCAATAAAATGTGTCTGTATAGCGCCACCTGCTGTTTGTTTGTTTTCCTTATTTCTTGTTCATCTCAATGAGGTGGTGACACAAACTTAGTTTAAATATTCTACCGCCACCAGCCATATGTAGCTGTAGCAGTTACAAGGAAAGAGCGTGGACAGAAAGGACACGCCCCTGAGCTGTGATAGGAAGAGAGTTGCATTAGAAAGTATGTGCCCCCTGAGCTGTGATAGGGAGAGAGTTTCATTAGAAAGTATGCGCCCCCTGAGCTGTGATAGAGAGAGAGAGTTGCATTAGAAAGTATGCGCCCCCTGAGCTGTGATAGGGAGAGAGTTGCATTAGAAAGTATGCGCCCCCTGAGCTGTGATAGGGAGAGAGTTGCATTAGAAAGTATGCGCCCCCTGAGCTGTGATAGGGAGAGAGTTGCATTAGAAAGTATGCGCCCCCTGAGCTGTGATATGGAGAGAGTTGCATTAGAAAGTATGCGCCCCCTGAGCTGTGATAGAGAGACAGTTGCATTAGAAAGTATATGCCCCCTGAGCTGTGATAGGGAGAGAGTTGCATTAGAAAGTATACGCCCCCTGAGCTGTGATAGGGAGAGAGTTGCATTAGAAAGTATACGCCCCCTGAGCTGTGATAGGGAGAGAGTTGCATTAGAAAGTATATGCCCCCTGAGCTGTGATATGGAGAGAGTTGCATTAGAAAGTATACGCCCCCTGCGCTGTGATAGGGAGAGAGTTGCATTAGAAAGTATACGCCCCCTGCGCTGTGATAGGGAGAGAGTTGCATTAGAAAGTATGCGCCCCCTGAGCTGTGATATGGAGAGAGTTGCATTAGAAAGTATGCGCCCCCTGAGCTGTGATAGGGAGAGAGTTTCATTAGAAAGTATGCGCCCCCTGAGCTGTGATAGAGAGAGAGTTGCATTAGAAAGTATGCGCCCCCTGAGCTGTGATAGGGAGAGAGTTGCATTAGAAAGTATGTCCCCTCTGAGCTGTGATAGGGAGAGAGTTGCATTAGAAAGTATACACCCCCTGAGCTGTGATAGGGAGAGAGTTGCATTAGAAAGTATGCGCCCCCTGAGCTGTGATAGGGAGAGAGTTGCATTAGAAAGTATACGCCCCCTGAGCTGTGATAGAGAGAGAGTTGCATTAGAAAGTATACGCCCCCTGAGCTGTGATAGGGAGAGAGTTGCATTAGAAAGTATGCGCCCCCTGAGCTGTGATAGGGAGAGAGTTGCATTAGAAAGTATGCGCCCCCTGAGCTGTGATAGGGAGAGAGTTGCATTAGAAAGTATGCGCCCCCTGAGCTGTGATAGGGAGAGAGTTGCATTAGAAAGTATGTGCCCCCTGAGCTGTGATAGGGAGAGAGTTTCATTAGAAAGTATGCGCCCCCTGAGCTGTGATAGGGAGAGAGTTTCATTAGAAAGTATACGCCCCCTGAGCTGTGATAGGGAGAGAGTTGCATTAGAAAGTATATGCCCCCTGAGCTGTGATAGGGAGAGAGTTGCATTAGAAAGTATACGCCCCCTGAGCTGTGATAGGGAGAGAGTTGCATTAGAAAGTATGCGCCCCCTGAGCTGTGATAGGGAGAGAGTTGCATTAGAAAGTATGCGCCCCCTGAGCTGTGATCGGTAGAGAGTTGCATTAGAAAGTATACGCCCCCTGAGCTGTGATAGGGAGAGAGTTGCATTAGAAAGTATGCGCCCCCTGAGCTGTGATCGGTAGAGAGTTGCATTAGAAAGTATGCGCCCCCTGAGCTGTGATAGGGAGAGAGTTGCATTAGAAAGTATGCGCCCCCTGAGCTGTGATAGGGAGAGAGTTGCATTAGAAAGTATACGCCCCCTGAGCTGTGATAGAGAGAGAGTTGCAGCAGAAAGGGCACACCCCCCTGAGCTGTGATATGGAGAGAGTTGCATTAAAAAGTATGCGCCCCCTGAGCTGTGATAGAGAGAGAGTTGCATTAGAAAGTATACACCCCCCTGAGCTGTGATAGGGAGAGAGTTGCATTAGAAAGTATACACCCCCTGAGCTGTGATAGGGAGAGAGTTGCATTAGAAAGTATGCGCCCCCTGAGCTGTGATAGGGAGAGAGTTGCATTAGAAAGTATGCGCCCCCTGAGCTGTGATAGGGAGAGAGTTGCATTAGAAAGTATGCGCCCCCTGAGCTGTGGTAGGGAGAGAGTTGCATTAGAAAGTATACACCCCCTGAGCTGTGATAGGGAGAGAGTTGCAGCAGAAAGGGCACACCCCTGAGCTGCTGAAATAAATGTAACCAAACAATTGGAGCAATGAATGGGGAGATCTCTGGATCCATGTGAGGAAGGTATTGTCATGTATTATATTTTTCACACCAATCATGGCATAACCTGAAATAGCCAAGTGAAAGTTAAAGGGCATCTGTCAGCAGTTTTGTTACTATTAAACTGGCTGACCTGTTACATGTGCGCTTGGCCGCTAATGAACTTTAGGAGAAGTCAGGGCCAGGCATGATAACGTTTTCCTTGCTTGGTCCTGTCAATCAGAGTACAGAGGGCGCAACAGCTGCAAAGAGAGAGCCTCTAGGTGTAATGGTAACGCCCCCGTTGCTCCTAGAGGCTTGTTTTTTTTTATATATTAAAACCTCATATTTCTCAGTAATGCGGGCACATATAAACATGGGACCAACACAGAGGCCTTCAGCTGCCAAGTGCACATGTAACAGGTCAGCCAGTGTCATAGGGACAAAACTGCTGACAGATGCCCTTTACGGAAACCGTAAAGCTGAAAGGCAGGGTGTGGGAGATGGGGCCATCACTGGTGTAACATTTTCTTACATTCACGATTTCATTCAGGTTGGGAGTACGGAACCGGCTTTGTCACCGCTGAGATGATTAAGAAGCACCTGCCTGCACCTTCAGACAACCCACTGGTGCTCATGTGCGGCCCTCCACCCATGATCCAGTTTGCATGTCAGGACAACCTGACTAAGCTCGGCTACCCTGAAGACAGGAGATTTGCCTACTAAAACTGAGCGACGTGAATCTTCAATCTTCATATCAAACCCTGAACGATTGGAACGGACATACGGAATCTGTAGGGAAAGTAACATGATGTATCTGCAGTGAGCCTACCTCCACCTGGTCCACCAGTGTAGTACTCCGCAGGTTCCTCTAAGACTACAACCTTAGACATGTTCTTGTGTTCTCCTTCTCCCCCATAAGGAGTTGCATATCTCAAAATATTTTCTATGACTCTCATACATGAGCTCGTCCATGTAACGTTCCATACAAGACGACTCCAAAAGGGGAAGATATTTTTCTGACATGTCCTACAGAAATCAGTGGGGGCTGCAAGTGCATTTTCCAAAATGTCAAGACAAAGGGGGTGATGAGGCTTCATAGAGCGTCAGAAGCCCTTTGTTACTACTTTATATCTTGACCTTTTGTTTTTAAAGACTTTTTAAAGACCCCGGTGTTGGAGGCTTCCCATCTAAATGACATGGCAGAAGATTATCTTTTTTCTTGATTTCAAACTTAAAGGGGTTGTCCAGGATTAGAAAAAGATGGCTGCTTTATTCCAAAACCGTTGCACACCTGTCCGTGGTGTTGGAGGTCTGCTCTATAGAGGTCAGTGAGGTTGAGCTGTAATACCACACACATCCTGTGGACAGGGGTGGTGCCTTTTATTTTGGAAGAAAGCAGCCTTCTTTTCTAGTCCTGGACAACCCCTGTGAAGGAACATTCCAGATGAAACCGATGCATAGTATGCTGTGCCTTGTGCTGTTCTTATAGGGCAGGGATTTAAAGGACAAAGAGGAAATCTCTGCGTCATGTCCATTCCCTCAGGCATGTATCATTTCTTAACTGGAGTGTTCCTCTAAACCAGGCATGTCCAAACTGTGGCCCTCCAGCTGTTGCAAAACTACAACTCCCAGCATGCCCTTATAGCTGTAAGCTATCCAGGCATGCTGGGAGTTGTAGTTTTGCAACAGCTGGAGGGCCACAGTTTGGACATGCCTCCTCTAAACTGTGTTTTGTTGCAAATTGGTCTTGGAGATCACAGTTTGGCGGTAATACATGGAGTGTGAACATGTCCTGTGCATCCTGCCTTAGCCTTTATTGACAACCACAGAGAATACCATTGATGGTGAACTTTTTGTTAGGCCTCATGCACACATCCGTGCCTGTATTGGGGTCCGCAAAATACAGGCACGGCCGTGTGCTCACTGCATCACGGATGCGGACCCATTCACTTGAAAGGGTCCGCAATCCGGAAGGTCCGGTGCGGAACAGAGGCACAGGACCCCACGGAAGCACTACTGAGTGCTTCCATGGGGTTTCTCTCCGTGCCTCCACACCGCCATAAAATAGAACACGTTCTATTTTTTTTGCGGTGCGGATGGATCACGGAACCATTCAAGTTCAATGGGTCTGGATCCGTCTCGTCAGCCACACGGAAAGTGCCCATGCGTTGGGGACTGCAAATTGGGGTCCCCAAAGCGCGCAACAGGCCTAAGGTTTATATTAAGTGTATTGTAGCAGTCAGTAGAATCAGATTTTCTGTTCACTATGTATTTTTATAGACTGTGGTGACAATAGGAATACTAACCTAACGTGGCATCTTGGCAGTAACTACAGCACTTGTCTCCATTCTGGCTGTCAGAGCATGATAGGAGTTGTAGTTTTCCAATGGCTGGAGAGAGTCACAGGTGGGATGTGGTGGACATGTGCTATCGTCCTACAGTCGTAAATTATTCTTGTGTGCCATATTTATTAGAAAGCTTTACATGGGGTAGTTGTCAGCCCCATCGCTGTACCCAACAATTGTATTCGTTTTTTGAATGGAGGCATCGAGATTGTGATACACCGGACTACGTCTACCAAGCTGTGAACTGTAACAAGAACCAGCTCAGGATGAATATTTCCTCGTAAGATGTTTCAGGTTATTTTATACATTTTATAACTCTAAATTTGAGAATGTAACCTTTTGTACAACCTTTATTGTAACGATCGCCCGCTGTCATCAGAAATGGTTTAGATAATTAAACTTTCTCCTGAAGAAGAAGTCGTCAATGTGCCCGGTAAAACATGTTAATGGCATAAAACAGACTTTAAGGGGGTATTCCTAGCTCAGACAATGGGGGCCATTTACGAGATAGGTGCAGGTCAATGCAGGTGCAGACAATGGGGACACATCGCTAGGCTGTGCAAGCACTGTGCGCTCCATTTACGAGATGGGAACTGCACCTATCCTACAATGGGGGCATCTCCTACTATAGGCATCATTGTCTGAGATGACACAACCCTTTATTTATTTTTTAAACAAAGGGGCCGACGTTCTACTCAGTGTGTTCTGCATCTTCGGCTTCCATCGGCTCTCCGCTTGGCTTTTTTGGAAAAGTTGAGTGAGCCGAGGAAAGCCAAAGCGGCTCTGAGCAGCACTTCTGCCGCAGTTTTTTATGTAAAGGCTTAGACAGAATAGCACTGAGTGCTATGCTATTAAATCCTGACAGAATAGAACCACACAGCCTGAGGTTGCAATACCTGACACAGCCCATGGACAAGAGTGGCGCGGTTTCTGGGAGGTTGTAGGAAATTACAAAAAAAAACAAAACTTTTTTTCCCCAGAAATAGCTCCAATTTTGCCTATGGATTAGGTCTGGTATTGCAGTTCAGCATATTCAAGAAAATGCTGCAATACCAGACATGGCCAATGGACAATAGTGGCGCTGTTTATAGGAAAATGCAGAATGTCTGAAATGCTGAGCAGCACGGAGCATGCTGGGATATGTAGTGTATGTCTCCAGGTCTAGATCATACAGAGGCTAACGAATAGGACATTAAAAAGTTTGATTATATTTTTTTCCCATCAAATTTCTTAAAATTCATAGATTTTATTTTGTGATTTCACAAGAGGTATTATTATCATACAGCAGCAAATACAAAACTGTTCCTAAAGGATATAAACACTCTGGACAAAAGATACAAACCAAGCTATACTCCACTTAAAGGGGAAGTCCATTTTTCATAACCAGGGACCATTAGTCTGGCTGAAACTTTCCCCCCATTGAGAACTTGTACACTTGGCTGAGCAGAGCATGCGCGTGTAAGAGGGTGGGAGACAGGCTGGCCATATACCTGAGAGCTCTATCTTCAATGGTCAGCTGCTCATCAATGTATTGCACGATTTACGCCCCTAGTAGGGCATTTGTGCAAGGGTTGTCTTCATGACAGAACCTCTTTAAAAGGAGTTGTATGAGATAAAAAAAAAAAAAAAAACATGGCTACTTTTTTCCTGAGACAGCGCCACCATTGCCCATAGGTAGTGACTGGTATTGTGCAATAGCAGACACAGCCTGAAGACAAGAGTGGCGCTGTTTTTGGAAGAAAGCCACAGTGTTTGACTAATCTCACACAACCGCTTCACCACTGGTTCTTAAAAGTGGACGTCCCCTTTAATGGTTAAAAAAAAAACATTAAACACAATTACAAAGTAAAGCATTTCTTTATAACCTTATGTACATGTCGGTTCAGATTTTTTTAATTTTTTATATATATTATTTTTTTTAATAGCAAACTTAAAAAAATGTACACCCTTTAGTCATTTCCCTCACCTTAAAAGAAAAATCTATATCCAGCATGGCCGCGCCTGATCCATAGTACAGGGAGGCCAAATAAAAATTATATACCATTTGTGATTGAAGGAGTCCAGTCACCTCTTTGGCTTCCGATAATTGATCCTTCCCCAAGATGCAGGGAGCTATCTCCAAGAATCATAGGTGGATAGAAACCTGTAGTTGTTGAGGAGCTCGTCCTGACTGAGCATGTTCTGCAATGGAAAGAGCCAAGATGGTGAGAACGAGAAGATTTCACGGTCATGTCATCATAGTCATGCAGATCCCTGTCACTTTCCCCTAGGGCAAGGGGCTGTGCCGGTAGGCTGGGGGTTGTAGTTCTGCTACAGCTGGAGAGCCATAGGGTGGACTTGCTGTCTTTATGCATGTCCGTAACAGCCAGGGCCATTCTCTAGTGCAGGCATGCTCAACCTGCGGCCCACCAGCTGTTGTAAAGCTACAACTCCCATCATGCCCTGCGGTTGGCTGATAGCTGTAGACTGTCCGGGCATGCTGGGAGTTGTATCTTTGCAACAGCTGGAGGGCCGCAGGTTGGGCATCCCTGCTCTAGTAGACGTGATCCAAGGCAGGGCCAGGAGTAGGAATAGGTGGCTTCCAATAGAGGGGGCCTTGGCCCAACGGACACTGTGACCATGCTGGCGATAATGGGGTCTCAATAGTGTTGGGCGAGCATGTTGTCCGAATACCATTTTGACTCGAGCATCGTGATGTTTGGCCGAACACTGCGTGGGCTCGAGCGCGATGCTAGAGTCTCCTCCCCGCACGCAGCCAATAAACATGTGAGGAAGTGCTGGCCCTCACTGTAATGCCGTAGCCATGTTGGTTACTGGCATTACAGTGATTGGCTGGCTGGAACGCATCATCAGGTGCTATAGTACAGTGTTTCCCAACCAGTGTGCCTCCAGCTGTTACAAAACTACAACTCCCAGCATGCCCGCACAGCCAAATGCTGTCCAGCAATGCTGGGAGTTGTAGTTTTGCAACAGCTGGAGGCACACTGGCTGGGAAACACTGCTATATAGCAGCCGATGACATGAGGTTCGGCTCAGTCTTAGGCCTCATGCACACGACCGTTCTGTTTTTTGCGGTCCACAATCAGCAGATCCGCAAAAAACGGAAGCCGTCCGTGTGCCTTCCGCAGTTTGCAGAATGGAACGGGTGGCCGTCAATATAAATGCCTATTCTTGTCCGTAAAGCGCGGACAAGAATAGGACAGGTTTTATTTTTTTAGCGGGGCCGCGGAACGGAGCAGCGGATGCGGACAGCACACAGAGTGCTGTCCGCATCTTTTGCGGTCCTATTGAAGTGAATGGGTCCGCATCCGAGCCGCCAAATCTGCGGCTTGGATGCGGACCAAAACAACGGTCGTGTGCATGAGGCCTAAGTCAGGGAGAGCTGCAGCAGAAGGGACAGATAGTGTAGGGACAGGAATTTTTTAGGCAGGGTTTCGTGTTAAAAGGTTTTAAGGACTATTATTTTATCTGGCTGCAATATATATCATTAGCGCAACCTGCGCTAAATTGTGGGCAATTGTTTGGCCGCTGCTGACAGTGACACAACCTCTGTTACATTTGCGCATCCTAAATATCTGTGACATTCAGTGTAATTTATTTGCGCATACACTTACAAAACCTGCGCTACTGTACGTGTGACATACTTGCAAGCATATATACCATTTAATATGCTCAAGGCGCGCAGTAAGCTTCATGTCCCAGTTTGCAGGGCGGCACAGGACACCACTCTCGAAGTAACACCGGTGCGACCAGCTGGTCGGTTGGATTGCAGCAGATAATGCTTCCAGTCGGTTAAGCACCACCCTGTCTTCCAAGTCCAGTGTCAGTAGCCAAGAGTCTGGTCAACCCAATCCTCAACCTGATCCTCCTTACTCCCACCATGGAGAATCTTGGCAAACAAGTGATCCCACACTCGGATATTCCGAGGAGCTCTTTTTATCGCCATTCCTTGATTTGGGCCTCTCGCCAAGCACGCTTGAAGAGGGACATGAGGAGATCTTGTGCACTGATTCCCAAACTCTTGAGCATCCACAGTCGGAGGAAGATGATGGTGGGGAACGGCAATTAGGGTTTCACAAGGTGGATGATAATGATGAGACACAGTTGTCAATCACTGAGGTAGTAGTTAGGTCAACAAGTCAGCAGGATGAGCAGAGTGAGGAAGTGGAAGAGGAGGTGGTGGACGATGAAATCACTGACCCAACCTGGGAAGGTGGCAAGCCGAGCGAGGACAGCAGTACAGAGGGGGAGGGATCTGCTGCACCGCAACAGGCTGGAAGAGGCAGTGGGGTGGCAAAAGGGAGAAGGCGGGCCACACCAAACAGGCCCACAACAGTTCACCGGAGCACACCCTTGCAGAACTCTCCCTTTCCAAGGGGTAGGTGTTCTGCAGTCTTGCGCTTTTGTGAGGAAAGTGCGGACGACAAAAGAATTGTAATTTGCAACCTGTGCCATACAAAAATGAGCAGGGGCGTGAACACTAGCAACCTCACCACCACCAGCATGATCCGCCACATGGCATCAAAGCACTGTAATAGGTGGGCCAAACGCCTGGGTCCACAACCAGTGTCTGCGGGTCACACCACTGCCTCATCTTCCCCTGTGTTACATGCTGGCCAATCCCCTGTCCAAGACGCAGGCCCGGATGCCTTCCACCCTGCATCTGGACCTTCGCAAGCACCATCAGAGACCTCATCCATTTCCGTGTCCCAGCGCAGCGTACAGATGTCCATACCCCAGGCCTTTGAACGAAAGCGCAAATACCCAGCCACCCACCCACAGGCCATAGCACTAAATGCGCACCTTTCCAAATTGCTGGCCCTGGAAATGTTGCCATTTAGGCTTGTGGACGCTGAGGCCTTCTGCAGCCTGATGCTGGTGGCCGTCCCTCGTTACTCAGTCCCCAGCTGCCACTATTTTTCCCGGTGTGCCGTCCCCGCCTAACACCAGCATGTGTCCCGTAACATCACACGAGCCCTGACCAATGTAGTTATTGGAAAGGTCCACTTAACGACACATGGACAAGTGCTTTTGGACAGGGACGCTACATTTCCCTGACAGCACACTCTGTGAGCGTTGTGGAGGCCGGGAGCGAGTCGTGAACTGGGATAGCACAGGTGCTACTGACGCCAAGGATTGCAGGCCCTACTTCAATCAGGATTTCCGCCACCAAGTACATTAGTGTCTGCAACCCCCCCTTCTTCTCCACTTGCACCTCTGAATTATCCGTGTGCAGCACCAGTCAGCCATCAGTCGGTAGCTGGAAGCAGTGTAGCACTGCAGTGGGGAAGCGGCAACAGGCTGTGCTTAAACTAATTTGCTTAGGTGACAAGCAGCACACCGCCGCAGAGCTGTGGCAGGATATAAGGGACCAGACTAAGCTGTGGCTCTCGCCACTCAACCCGCCATGGTTGGTGGCGGCTTTGTAGCACGGCAAGTTCACACACATACCGTGCCTAACCCACGTGTTCAACTTAGTGGTTCAGCGGTTTCTCAAAACCTACCCCAATTTGCCTGAGCTACTGGTGAAGGTGCGCCGCATGTGTGCCCATTTCCAAAAGTCATCTACAGCTGCCACCGGTCTGTGAACGCTGCAGCAGCGCTTGTAATTGCCAGCTCACCGATTGTTGTGCGACGTGAGCACGCGCTGGAACTCGACGTTCCACATGTTGGCCAGGCTTTGTGAGCAGCAGAGGGCAGTAGTGGAATACCAGCTGCAACATGGTCGTCGCCTTTCCAGTCAGCTTCCGCTCTTCACAAGCGACGAGTGGGCATGAATGTCTGACCTCTCTGAGGAATCAACACAGATGGTGAGCGGCGATGCCGCTATTATCAGCGTCACCATCCCACTTCTGTGACTAATGAAACACTCGCTGCTCACAATGAAGGCCGACGCTTTGCATGTGGAAGAGGTGGAAATGGGGGAAGACAGTACACAGGGTGATAGCCAGACCACCCTCAGTTTTTCTTCTCAGCGCAAATTGTATGATGATGAGGAGGAGCAGGAGACGGTTGCCTCAGCTACAGCGGGTAGTAACCATAGCAGGTTTATTCCATCTGTTCAGCGTGGATGGGCCAAAGAGGATAAGGATATTGAGAGTCATCCTCCTGATGAGGACAGCGAAGTCTTGTCTGTTGGGAGTCTGGCACACATGGCTGACTTTATGTTATGCTGCCTTTCCCGTGACCCTCGCGTTTTACGCATTTTGGCCAACACTGATTATTGGTTGTTCACCCTTCTCGACCCCCACTACAAAGAGAACTTCTTATCTCTCATTCCTGTGGTGGAGAGGACGAGCAAAATGGTGCAATACCAGAAGGTCCTTGTGGAACAATTGATCCAAAAATTTCCAGCTGACATCGCTGGCTGCAGAGTCCGTAGTTCCTTGGTCAACCGAGGAGGGGAGATGAGGGGAACACACAGCAGTTCCAACAGAGGCAGGGCAACACTGTCCAAGGCCTGGGACAGTTTCAAGACACCCCGCCAGCACCCTCAACCTGATGCGCGGCCTAGTGTCACAAGGAGGGAAACGTTTTGGAAGATGGTGAAGGAGTACGTAGCAGACCGTGTCAGCGTCCTCAATGATCGCTCTGTGCCTTACAACTATTGGATGTCCAAGCTGGACACGTGGCACGAACTGGCGCTCTACGCCTTGGAGGTGCTGGCCTGCCCTGCCACCAGTGTTTTGTCAGAGCGGGTATTTAGTGCGCTGGGGGCATAATAACTGATAAGAGCATCCGCCTGTCAACTGAAAATGCTGACAGGTTGGCTCTTCTCAAAATGAACAAGGCCTGGATTGCCCCGGACTTCTCTACTCGACCAGAGGAAAGCGGCTGAACATAAAGGCACTTTAAATGTGGCTTTTATGGAATGTATTGAATACACTGTATTCCCATGCACCCCTTCCACCACTAAAAAGGGTATATGGTTCAATCTTGCTTTTCTCATCATCCTCCTCCATCATATCAACATGCTTATAAGGCTGCCCTCGCCCATAATGTTTAAAGAGGGTCACATCAGCAGCGGGCCCTCACCTCTAATGTTTTTGAGGGTCACCAGCAGGCCATCAATCATAATGTTTCCAGGCTGTGTATGATGCCCTCCTTTATGTTTAATAAAGGGTGTATCGGAGTGCTGGTTCCTTGTAATTTTTGGCAGCCCTTTCACTTAGTGCATAGGCTTTACGAGTGTAGGAGTCCCACTACATGAACAATTGTACCACAATGTGAATGAGGCCCTCCTTTATGTGATATACAGGGTGTATCAGAATGCCTCTTCCTTGTAATTTCTGGCAGAACTTGCGCTTTATATACAATTAATATACAGGAAAGAATGTTTCCTAACAAATTTTCCTCTAAAAATCGATTTTATCTTCGGTTTTGTGCTTATTATTGTCATTCTGTAAAAGTGGCGTACTACTCGGACAACATCGTTCTCAGCAGCGACCTGGGAGTCCAAGATGCATCCAGACCTCCTCCCCATGCTGTACCCGAACCATTTCGGTGGTGTTTCCATCAATTTCTGACCTTTTCATGCGATTCAGACACCCGCCCCTCTTCAGAGCAGGGGGTGCCTGCTTTCATGTTCGGGTTCTTCCATTGACTTCCATTGTGCTCTGTAGAGCCCCCGAGCATCCCGCCATTTTCTACTCGAGCACCTGAGCACTTTGGTGCTCGAGCAACACTAGGTCTCAACCATTTAGTGGGTCAGGGGCTACAATTGTCCATCTAATGGCAATCATAGTTAAAGTCACAGGATGGGCCATCCCCTCATTACCTGCATTATTTCTCCACACTGTGGGGGCCGCAGCCCACCCATAACTGTAAGCGGCATCACTGTCCCCCGTGTGCCTCTGTCAGCAGACCTGGATGCTGCCCCCCCATCAGCTGGGCAATACGGAGCCACTAGAAATATTAATGTGCAGCACCACAACGCAGCCAGGCATACACGGTCATACACTATCCATGTCCTGTGTAGAGAAGGTTATGGTTTGCATTCCTGGTGGTGTAAAGTAGTAAAGGGGTTAATGTCAGCACCCCGGTGGTCTAGGACAGTGAAGATGTTGATGCCAGTATACTTGGTGGCCTAGGACAGTGAGGGGATTATTTCCAGTATTTATGGTAGCAGGGGTTGCCCACCCTGCAGCACTCCAGCTGTTGTGAAACTACAACTCCCAGCATGCATACTTTCTCTGCTCAGAACTTTCATAGAAATAAATGGAGCACGATGGGAATTGTAGTTTCACAACAGCTAGAGTGATGCAGGTTTCCCACCCCTGGTCTAGGGTAATTAAGGGGTTAATGTCAGAATGTCTGATGTCTAAGGCAGTGAGTGGGTTCATTTCAGAATTTCTGGTGGTCTAGGGCAGGGATGTTTAACCTGCGGCCCTCCAGCTGTTGCAAGACTACAACTCCCAGTATGCCTGGACAGCCTACAGGTATTAGGGCATACTGGGAGTTGTAGTTTTGCAACAGTTGGAGGGCCGAGCATCACTGGACTATGGCAATGAAAAAATTGAATGTCAGTATACCCGGTGGCCCAGGACAGCGAGGGGATTAATTCCAGTTTTCTTGGTGGATTTGGGCAATGAATGTTGGCATCCTTGGTGGTCTAGGGCAGTGAATGGGTTAGTGTTAGGATCCCTTGTACTCTAGGGTAGTAAAGGGGTTAAGGTCAGTATCCCTGGTATCCCAGGGCAGTTAAGGAATTTATGCACGAACCCATGTTGGTGTAGGGCAGCAGAGGGGTTAATGTTAATATCCCTGGTGGAATGCTACCTACCTTGGCTCCAGTGGTTACTCACAACTCCAGGCTTCAGCTGTTAGTGTGGTGAGGGCAGCCTAGGGGCCCTTTTGGCCTTAGGGGGCCAGTCGCAACAGTGACCGCTGCAATGCCTATAGCTATGTCACTGGATGCATGGCAGGGGACAAGGGACACAATATGATATGTGGCCCTTCAATGGAGTCATGGATTGCAGCTGAGACCCCCTTTCTGTAGTGGCTTTTAGACACAGGTGTAGGTGACTATCTGCTATAGGGGGTGAACATAGTGTCTAATGAGCCCAATAACAAGCATTATGGAATGGTTATTTATGCAATTTTCTATTATGCAGGTAAGTGACGCTCAAAGCCCTGGAATTAGGCTAATCGTGAACATTGTTCCGCTCAGTATTATTTGATGGGAAAGAAAAAAAATAATAATTCAATACTTACTGTAAGGTTATTAATGCCTTCAGAAAAAGCCCCTATTTGCTTTACCGTCCCCTCTGAATGCACCATCTGTAAAAACCAGTCAGCGACCTCATCAATATGGAGGAAGGGGAAAATGTCACATTCAGGGTGCAACAGCAAAGCATGCACCACACACAGCGGCGTTCAGCGTCTCACTTACCGTATCCGTTATACAAGCACAAGATATATACCCTCCATTCATTGATCTCTGATCTCATGTAAAGAAACCCCTTTTTCTCATGTGCATTTTCCATACTTCTGCAGTGCCACCTAGTGGCAAAGTGTGGTACTGCATCAGCATGAAGTTTACATATACGTTAGGCTGGATTAGGCGTAGTTACCTCCAGAGGGTGTGAATTATTGTTGGTTACATTACCAAAAAAGGGAGTGTTAGCTTCACCCGGACAGAACAGCCACCTTGTAAGTTACAGGACAGATGACGCACGTGGAAACGAAGGGGGTGAAATGGAAACTGCAGCCCACGATCCAGAGACATGCGGTCTGGGACGCGCCAAATATTTTCTGTATAAAAAGTAGTTTTTTCTCTGCAGAGGATCCTAGGAGTTCAGCTGAAAAATTAGAACACTGCACAGCAAGTCTAAACTAAAAGGGGTCAGCAACCTGTGGCACTCTAGCTGCTGTGAAACTACACCTCCCAGCATGCACACTTGCTTGGCTTTGGAAATCCTATAGAGGTGAATGGATCATGTTGGGAGTTGTAGATCTACAGTACCTGGAGAGCCAGAGGTTGCAAAACCCCTGAACTACAGTATGTGGATAAGCAGGGGGTCCGAAACCCAACCCACTACCGATCCTTGGTTACGGCTGTGCTACTCCCATTCACTTCAGTTGAAGAAGTGCTGCAGTAACCAGCAAGGTCCACTACACGGTAGCTGGAGCGGCTTCAGATCAGCTGATCGTCGGGGGTGCTGGGTGTCTGATCCCTGACAAGCTGATATTGATGACCTAACCTAGGGACAGGTCATCAATTGTTTTTTAAAGGGATTACACAAGAATCCCAAAAAGGGGTCTTTCCCCCCCCAGAAACAGAGCCACTCTTTTTCAAGGTTTTGTTTGGTATTGCAACTCATCCCCATAGACTTGAATGGGGCCAAGTTGCAATACTATACACATCCCATGGACAAGAGTATGATTAATATCCCATCCTACAAGGGTTAAAAATGGTTGTTGAGATTAGAAAAAAACGTGGCTGCTTTATTTAAAAAACAGCACGACACCTGTCCACAGTTTGCCTGTGGTACTGCAGCTCAGCTCCACTGAAGTACACGAGGCTGAGCTGTAGTACCACACACAACCTGTGGGCAGCTGTGGCGCTGTTTCTGGGGGGGAAATCAGACGTGTTTGTATTAGTCATTTCATATGCATTTTGAAGTTGGACCTATCATTTTATACATTTATTTGGCCAAAGGTCCGTTTAAAGGGGTTGTCTGGTTTACAAATACCCATTTTTAAGACTATATTTGGAAATTCTAAGTGAATAGAGCCGTTAGCCTCAGGGTGGAGAGCGGCTACAAAGAGCATCTTCATATTTAATCTTAAAATGCTCACAATTCTTCGGAGCTCAAAATCTTGAAAATTTAATCTGCCTGAAGCTACCACTAGAGGGAGCTCACTGCATTGGGATTTAGACAGCTCCCACCGAACTAGTGAGCTCCCCCTAGTGGATGCATATGTACATACCAGTCTCACAAATGACATTGATAAGACAATAACCTCTCTGATGAGATGAACGTCCACAAAGTAATAATCAGGTTCATTTATTTTCTCAGATCTGATCGGTTGGGGGTCAGTCCTCCTCACAACGTAACATTCTTACATGGACGCCCATTTCCTTACATTATATAGCACAAAAAAATAGAAGCTCTGTGCAGCGAGTATTTACACCATGTATAATCTTATCTCTAGTTAAATATTTCTGGATAAATTAAAATTCTGTATAAAATCTGTAAAGTGTCAGTGATTACAGGCAACTCCCGGTCCAGGCCATGCTTGGTAATACAGATAGAGGTTAGAGGGCAGAGTCTGTGTCCTGGGCGACGCCATGCTGGTAGTGACGGGGTACGAGGCGATGCGTGGTTAGACACACACAGACGACAATGAGGGGTGAGGAAGGTGCAGATGCCCTCAGATTAGTCTGCCCACCTGGTCCAGTTTGTCTGCCTCTTTGATGGAACTGTTGTTGGGGGTCTTGAAGTCGCTCTTCGGGGGGCTGGCGTCCACAGGACATACGTAGTCTGTGGAGTCGTCCAGCTTCTTCTTGCGCAGGTTACCAAAGCTAGAGAGTCCAAGTTTCTTTGGCTGCAATAACAAAAAAGAGGAAGGAAGGGATTATGGGCATGAAATCCATAGTATTTACAGCAGCAGCAAAGTGGATGAGATTTTAAAGGGCATCTGTCAGCAGTTTTGTACCTATGACACTGGCTGACCTGTTACATGTGCACTTGGCAGCTGAAGGCATCTGTGTTGGTCCCATGTCCATATGTGCCCGCATTGATGAGAAATAATGATGTTTAACTATATGCAAATGAGCCTCTAGGAGCAACGGGGGCGTTACTATTACACCAAGAGGCTCAGCTCTCTCTGCAATTCAATTGACTTTAGGAGAAGTCAGGGTCAGATGTGATGTCACTAGTGATAAGCGAAGCAAGCTTCGGATTCTAGACCCAAAGTCTCTTTGCTTAAAACTTCGGATTAATGCTGCACGGAGAATTAAAATGTACGGCCTCCAATGAGGCGGTCAGTTTTCACGAAGTCTCGCAAATCTTTGGTGAATAACTTTTAAAATGGAAAACCACTTTAAATCTTTTATGGGAAAAGATTCAGTATATCTTTTTTTTTTTTTTTATTCATTTACGTTCCTGCTCATTCTGGGCTTTGAAGTCCAGGAGGCGGAGCCATCAGTGATTGACAGCCCTCCCTCTAGGACTCTGTATACAGAGAGAGCTGTCAATCACTGATAGCTCCGCCTCCTGGACTTCTAGTCCTTATAGGAAATATAGTGGCAATGTGTAAGTGTTGTTGTATACCCTATGAACGAAAGGACGTTATTGTGCAGGATGGAACGGGATCTTCTCTCTGGTCCAGAAAAATTTGCCAAAAATCTAGACACTGCTCCTCATCAAATAATATCTAGTTCTGCAGTCCTATGCAAGACTGCAGAAAACAGATTGCTATAAATGAATCAGCTATACAATGCGACTAAGGCCTCATGCACACGGCCGTTGTTTTGGTCTGCATCCGAGCACACCCGATAGAGAGGAGAGCATCTGCAGTAGCCCGGTAGTCTAGCCGAGAAGACTCCTTCTGCACTGGAAAGCAAGAAGGGACTATATTGTCAGCTGCCAGAGGGAGAAGGAGATGGATTCTGTCAAGAGCTAAACCCCAGCAGCACAAAGGGGACAACATAGAAGCAGAAAATTATGAAAAATGAATTTTTTGTACACTAAAAACAATGATTTATGGGATAGCCCCTTTCAGTAGCCTCTGTTGCAACCAAGAATGTTTCCATGCACTGACAGCAAGCAGAGATACAAAGAATAAGCTTTATCTATATGAAACTGTAAAACCTCTGTACCCTTGGAGGGTCTGACACTCGGAATCCTGTTCCATTAGCCAAATCTGACCCTTATGTTCTGAGGCCTCTAATTAAATCAATGGACACCCACAGATTTTATAGGGTACCCCATAATACTTTTACATTGCGGCTCCAAGTATCAGGACATTTTCAATCAGCTTTCAACAAGATCTGGGGTTCTGCAAGCCGACTACCCCCCCCAACAGGAGCATTCGTGGACATACCCGGACTTTGGCAGTGGTAGACAGGGCTGTGTAAGTGGTAGAGTCCATAATCTCCCGTTTCTCCTGTTGAGCTTCTGGACCAATCAGCAGGCTGAAGTTTGTAGCTAAATGTCTCCTCAGTAGGGTCTTCTGGGGTGGAATGTTTAAGAGCATGGCGAGGGTATCGGAGTTAAACCGCGGTTCAAGGATCTGTTCAAACAAAGACATATCCATTACATAAAGAGGCTCCCAAAATCACAGGTATGTTCTCCTACAAGGACAAGCTCTGCAGCACAATATCTTCAGAGGGGGCTTATAGCACTCTTCATTCTAATGAGCATGGGGCATTGAGAATTACACAGGCAGAGCACGAGAGCCCTGAAATATTTCTGCCTGAATGCAGCCACCACTAGAGGGAGCTAAATGGATTTAAAACCACCAGTATTAAAAGGAGTGGAAAAGCGCCTGGATCTGAATATTTTTGTAATTGCATGTAATTAAAAATTTAGTATAGGCACTGAGTTATTCAGTCTATCTGTATAGCGCCACTTGCTGTTTGTTCTATTCCACTGAGGTAGTCACATGTGCTCAAGTTAAAATTGTAACCGTCATTTCAGTTTATTTTTAATATTTTTTAATGACGGGGATTTTTTTTGGTGATATACTTCTCTAGAGGCTAAAGTTTTACAATGAAATCTATCTATATGGCGCCACCTGCTGTTTGCTCCTTTTCTAATTTCTCTGTCCTGCTCACCAAGGTGGACACAAATGCTCAGTTCCATCCTTTAACTTTCACCAGCTGCAGCAGAAAGGACGCACCCCCCCCCCTCCCCCTGTGATGCCAGCTTGAAATAAATCTAGAAGGGCAATGAATGGGGAGATCGCTGGATCCATGCGAGGTACAGGGCTGGTTCTAACTTTGTTAGAAAGAGATTGTCATGTACTATATCATGTCTGATTTTTTTTTATTTTTTTTTTACATTAATCATGGCATAACTCCTTTAAACTGAATGGGAGCTGTATACATCTGTATGCAGCAACTCCCTCTAGTGGTGACTGAAGATAACAGCGTTATGGCAAACAGGGACACCCTGGGCACATAGAATTTGCCTGCTCTTCCACCATTGTTTAGGAATATATGATGATAATATACATGTCTTACAATAAGGCCGCCGTGAACTCCACTGCCGCGCAGATTCGGCGCGTATTCGGCCAGATCTGCAGATCTCAGCCACTCCATGACTCGGTGGTTGGACCACTGCACCACTTCTGATGGGGAGAGGTTATTCTATCAGGAAGAACAGATTAGGTACACGATTACTAACGGTCAATGTATAGATCAAGCTTTACTTGTAACGACTTACCTCGTCGGCGGGTCTCCTGCGCAGGCAGTTGGAGTTGAACTTGTTTGCATGTAGTACATGGATGGCACATTTAATACTGAGATGGTGCAGCTGACTCGTGACCTTCAGGAACAGGAGATCATTCTGAAAAAAGATCACACGAGATGAATAGATCAGAGCAAACATTAAACCGTCTGCGCTTACGCTGCTTTGCCAGATTGTACTGCAGATTCCTCAAAAACTGGCTGAGCATGCAAGTCTTGCAGTTACAGGGAGCGGCCACTAGGGGGAGTTTGCTATAGATTCTATGAGGCAGCTGCAGGCAGTCAGTGTAAAGGGAAGCAGGGGGCTCTGTCCCAGAACAATGCACCAAAGATATGGAAAGTTTTACTGTAAAGTTTTCTTACAAGTATAGTTGTACACCGAGGGTGCTTACATACCAATGTAGCAGAGCAGAGTTTGCCATTTTGTCCGTTTTAACAACTAAATCTCGATGCTCTTTTTAAGATCAAAGTGTGCCAAGTGGAGGAAGAGTGCGACACATCGCTCACAGGGGAGGCGGCATTTCACACGTTTGTACGGATCTATGAAAATACGCTAGAAAGATTCATTTCCTCCGTAACCCATGTTAACTGACCCTACTGCCCGTTAATGCCCCTCAAAAAATTGTTAAAAAATGTCCGCCATGCAGAGTTACATGGGTTAAAAACAGTAATTAGCCTTCCACAGACAGTAGCGCAGGAGAAGTCATCAGCGGGGCCTATACATGGGACACCCCACAGCAGTCGCCGCTCCTTATTATGTCCCACTTAAAGGGGGATTACACCTAAAGTATGTGCGGGCAGAGGTATACCTAGAGAAGGTATTCTGCGTGCACAGTGCCTATAAAATATATTAACCCCCTATACAAGACGCTTCCTAATGTATTGCGATTTTCTATATTGCCTCCATCACATTATACACTGCTCGTTTCCATGGTTACGACCACCCTGCAATCCCGCATCGGTGGTCGCGCTTACACACTATAGGAAAAAAAGTGTCGGCCTATGTGCGCTCCCGCTGTCCCGGGCCATCAGAGAGGCCGGCGTTTTTTACCATAGTGTGCAAGCACGACCACTGCTGGATTGCAGGGTGGTCATAACCATGGAAACGAGCCGTGTATAAATGTGATGGAAAAATGAATGAAGCCAGCAAAGGAAGCAATATGGACAATCACAATACATTAGTAAGTGCCTTTTATTAACTTTCTCTACGTGATGAATGCCACTTACTGAAGTGAGACGACCCCTTTTAGGGTCCATTCACACGTCCGTAGTGTATTGCGGATCCGCAATACTCCCGGCTGGCACCCGCCATAGAACTGCGGACAAGAATAGGACATGTTCTATTTTTTGCGGAGCTGCGGCCCTGGAAGTTCGGGGCCGCGGCATGGAAATGCGGATACGGACAGCACACTGTGTGATCTCCGCATCTTTTCTGTCCCCATAGAGAATGAATGGGTCCGCACCGTTTCCGCAAAATTGCAGAACGGATGCGGACCCATGAATGGAGCCTTAGGTTTCATTGACTGACAGCAAGCACAGATATTCAAAATGTCAGGGGCCTATTATCTGTAGAACATAATTATACAGTGCTGCAAAACACTTTCTGCTTGAACTTCTCAAGGCTTTCAGGATCTCTGCTTGCTGTCCTTCAATCTCCAAGGTTTGCTTCCAGGGGTTAAAATTCTGTGCCGGTCATGTGAGGGCTTCTTACAACACACATCTCTGATAACTGTACTGGAACGGAGCCCCGCACCTGCCTGCCTGTCCCTCACATGACCAGGACAGAATTAACCCCTGCAAGTAAACAATAAAAGTTCCTATTGAATGACAGCAAGCAGAGATCTTAAAATGCTTGAGGAACCGATACAGAAAGTATATATTTTAAAATTGTACAACTTTTCATTGCACAAATAAATGGGGCGATTTCCCTTTAAATCTTATTGGCACACAGTGATGCTTATTCTCAGAGAGTTCTCACTTCCTGCTGCACATGTCCTCCCCTCTCGCAGGCCGGAGGCCGGATTACCACATCCCTTTTTTAGCACCGACGCTCTAAGCCTTTGCTTCCTCCGCTCCCGGAATGGCTCTTTATGGGCCTCGCTGGAGCACCTGTTTCTGGACCCCCTGAGGAAAGGATCACATTTTGCCTATGGCTCCGAATCCTAGTTACTGTTCACGTTGCCAGGCAAAATATTTACACTGCAATAGGAGACCTTCGCATGGTGCAAACGGTACAGCGCAATCGGCCGCAGGCTGTCGTGAATGCTGAGAGTTGTGGTTTTGCAACTAGCTACCTAGTTAGTGGATAGGCAGCAGCATTAGGAATGTCTGCTACTTTTGTTGAATAAAAAAAAACAAACAAAAAAGAGTTATGAAGAAAACAAGAGTTGTACTGCAATCCTAAATATGGCCACCAGGGGTCACTGTGCTCCACCTAAAAGCCTAGGTTCCAGCAGAGGTCACTGTGCTCCACCTAAAAGCCTAGGTTCCAGCCGAGGTCACTGTGCTCCACCTAAAAGCCTAGGTTCCAGCAGAGGTCGCTGTGCTCCACCTAAAAGCCTAGGTTCCAGCAGAGGTCGCTGTGCTCCACCTAAAAGCCTAGGTTCCAGCAGAGGTCGCTGTGCTCCACCTAAAAGCCTAGGTTCCAGCAGAAGTCGCTGTGCTCCACCTAAAAGCCTAGGTTCCAGCAGAAGTCGCTGTGCTCCACCTAAAAGCCTAGGTTCCAGCAGAAGTCGCTGTGCTCCACCTAAAAGCCTAGGTTCCAGCAGAAGTCACTGGGGCACATTTAATAAGGGACTTACGACTATTTTAGGAGTAAAATAGTTGCAAGTCACCCTTTTTTAACCGGCCTTGCAATAATATTTAGTTGCACGGCCGGTTTTATGTCGGTCCGCCAGTTGGGCGTGACGGGGGCTATGCCAGGTGGGGACTCCAGCCCCAGCAACTTTACTAACCTTTACGCCTGGAAACAGGGGTAAAGGTTAGCGAAAAACTATGCCTGCCAGGGGCTGCCGTCGTTTTTACGCCAGGCACAAGGACTACCACAGAGGCACCTAATTTTTTGACAATGCACATGAGATGAATCTAATGGCAGCGCAAGGGGGGCAACTAAGACCGCCATAAAAAGCTGGTCTTAGTAAGTCTGCCCCACTGTGCTCCATTTAAAAGCCCAGGTTCCAGCAGGGGTCGCTGTGCTCCATCTAAAAACCTAGGTTCTAGCAGGGGTCACTATGTTCCTGGGGTCACCAATGTTAGCCTGTCCGTATTTTTCCAGTTGCAATCTCACACTAACAGCAAGCAGAGATCTTGAAAGTGGTGGCCAGGTCCCACCAGGGGTCACTGTGCTCCATCTAAAAGCCTAGGTTCCAGCAGGGGTCACTGTGCTCCATTAAAAAGCCTAGGTTCTAGCAGGGGTTACTATGCTCCATCTAAAAGCCTAGGTTCCAGCAGGGGTTACTATGCTCCATCTAAAAGCCTAGGTTCTAGCGGGGGTTACTATGCTCCATTTAAAAGCCTAGGTTCTAGCAGGGGTCGCTGTGCTCCATCTAAAAGCCTAGGTTCCAGCAGGGGTCGCTATGCTCCATTTAAAAGCCTAGGTTCCAGCAGGGGTCGCTGTGCTCTATCTAAAGGCCCAGGTTCCAGCAGGGGTCGCTGTGCTCCATTTAAAAACCCAGGTTCCAGCAGGGGTCGCTGTGCTCTATCTAAAGGCCCAGGTTCCAGCAGGGGTTACTATGCTCCATTTAAAAGCCTAGGTTCCAGCAGGGGTCGCTGTGCTCCATTTAAAAGCCTAGGTTCTAGCAGGGGTTACTATGCTCCATTTAAAAACCCAGGTTCCAGCAGGGGTCGCTGAGCTCTATCTAAAGGCCCAGGTTCTAGCAGGGGTCACCAATGTTTAGCCTGTCGGTATTTTTCCAGTTGCAATCTCACACGAACAGCAAGCAGAGATCTTGAAAGTGGTGATGAGCTGATAAAGTTAAAGAGCTTTTGGTATTTTCTTTATTGGAATTGCTTCCTTTTGCAGCATTACGGGTGCACCCACATGGGACGGGCCTGCTGCGGATTTTCTGCACTGCGTCCGACATGGCGGTACAGACTTCATAGTGCGGCAACAGATTTCACTCTCTGCTGTGCAAAGGGCGAATCCGGGCTGGAGATCTTCCATTTAAACTGACATGCTGCAGATTCGAAATGCGCACTGCAGGTCAAGTTAAGAGCGGATACCACGACGCTAACTTTCCACTGCTTGTGCACGACATTTTTTAAAAACTTTGATGCTGCAGTAAATACCGCAATGTGATTCTGCTGCATGCAGCATATTGACTATGGGTGGGCGCACTGGGTGCATCTGCAATCTCCCTGGTAACTTGATCCGGGGCCCAGGCTATGTCTGCTTAGCAGCACTATTAAGAAAATAATACTAAATTAGGGAATTGCTATCTGGGCAATTGCCAAACACATTCTTACCGATGCATTAAAGGAAAAGCTACACATTAGAGTAAGCAGGGTTCAGACTTTACAAATCTACATAAAAGAGGCGGCCAGGATGGGAGCATGTCCAATCTACTGACCCTCGCTGAGGTCCCCTGCAAAAATAAGGTCGAAGGTTCCCCGGAACTTCTTACCACAGTTAAGTATTGAAGCATTCTCCCATCAACACGGGCTTCGTGGAACTGGTCCTTGTACTGCGGCAGGCCAATGTCGTCTAGCCATCCTAATAATAAGAAGTGTTAGACTGGAGAATAACCATTTGTAAAGTGGCACTCCGCCTTTCATGCTATTAGGAAACTGCCTGTACAGCAATTCCCTGACATACGTGCATCCAGGGATCAGGTCAGGAAGGCAATGCCCACAGCTACCCAAAGCATTGGTACTAAGGACTATGCTGATCTTATAGCAGCCTCTAGGTGGAGCTCTAACAGCTTTCTGCAGCCTGTCATCTGAGGCTGGCAGTCTGTAGTCCGCTTTTAACTCATCCACTATATGTAGATATATACGCCATTTAACAACCTCTAGCCATATCGCTAATTAGGCCGAGCGAGGAGGTCCCCGTTTGGGGATGGCACGTCTTTGCGGCAGGACGGTGATCTGCTCTGTATGGGTCTGACCACGTAGCACGGTCATGTCGTGGTTGAGTACAATTAAACCAATGAGACCGCACTGTTTAGTCGTTGTTAATGGCCGAGCGGCACCCACAATACCACGTGGCCATTACCAATGCAGAGCAACTAAACAATGTGGTCTTATTAGTTTACACGAGACCACGTCACAACTGGGCCATTTCATGGTACTCTCATGGAGTGCTGGACGGGGCGCGTCCTTACATTACAGAGCTGTCTATTCTATGCATGGTCACCATTACAGAGAGGAGCCAATTTCCGCTTATGAAATTCGTTCACACTTTGTTTGCTGGTAAAAGGTAAATTGCGTTATGGATTCCGTTACCACGGACCATAACGCAATTCTATGACGGAATGCCTTTAGAGCAGACTAGATGGGCCAAATGGTTCTTATCTGCCGACACATTCTATAATAGAAGTCTGTGGGCTGCAAAACGGATCCGCCCAGTTTACGTTATGCAGGGGAGGACTCAGGATCAGGAGAGGACTCCCCTGCATAACGGAAACGGGACGGATCCGTTTTGCAGCGCATAGACTTTCATTATGGCGGAATGAATAACTCAATCTTTCTAAAGGCATTGAGTCATAGTGTTGCGTTATGGTCCGCTGTAACGGAATCCATAACGTAATTCTGCTTTTATCAGTAAACGAAGCGTGAACGAATTTCAAAATATAAAATTGGCTCATCTCTAGTCACCATGTAATGCTACACTTCCCCTGCCGTGTCCACTGCTGGAAATGTGTGGCTGCCTGTGGCTTCCCTTGGTAATAAAAGACGGACCCCCCTTCCCCACCAACACTTTTTTTTTTTTAAAGGGGTGATACATCCCCTTTAAGAAGTCTCAAGCATGCAGATTAGGAATTTGCTGGAAAACTAGTTTTCTATACAGTTACTCATAACCAGAACGGCCCCTTAAAAGGTTAAGTCCACCATTGCAACCAATTTTTTTTATTTTTTACTCCAGTTCACATTAGAAATTTCCTGCCGTTTTGTAGCCACAGCGCCTACGCAGACCTATGTGCAGTCAGGATTACAGACTACAAACCCTGTCTGGTCCGATCCTGCAGTCACAATCCCTTCCACGAGATACGACTTTATGATCTACTTGATGGATTAGAGCTGTATACCAAAAACGGTAGGAGACCAATAGCAAAAATAATTGCAACGGTTTTTTACGCCCTTCATGTCTAGAAAACAAAATACACTTACGTGTCACCCACATGTGATCTAGCTGCCCCGATTTTTCATCTTTTTTGGAGCTGATGGCGCTGATGGCCAGCTGCAACTTCTTTCTGTGCAATGGATGTTTTATGCCAAGTTCCTTTATTTTAGGGCAAAAAAATAAAAATATGAAGAATTATTCAGTTTTTGGGTCTAGCATAGCCCGAGCCAACCCTGGGGTGCCACGATGATATCTCACCTTTTCCAGGCTCTGAGGTGTGGCCGTTAGCAAGGTGTGACCCGAGGTCACCCACTGCCGGGCAAAGATGACGTATTGTCCCAAGCCAAAGTCCTCCAACCAGTTACAGACCTGCTCGTTACTCCACTGAGCAAAGGGGGCGTTATAATCACTGCAAGAAAAAAAAAAAAAGCGTAACGTACAATATCACTGGAATGCATCTTCTTCAGACAATAGGCGTTCTGCATCGTAGACTGGCAAGAGCCCTTAGGGAGACTCAGGACTACAGGCTACGAGCCATAGAGACTGCCCCCATGGGCCCTGGAGAGAGGGGGGCTCAATGGAGGTTGGTCTTGTGCACATTTTAATGGGTGGCGACTGAGAGCTAGAGAAGTATTGAAAAATCCGATTCGGCTGCTTCTCCGAATTTGACAAAAAAAATTTGCTTTGTGACGAATTACTTTGTCACGAAGAGCATTTCTTTGCAAGAAGTGGGAGCAGCGATTGCGCCACCCCTCGTCATTGTACCCCTCATAGCTGATAGCGGCAGAAGTGTAAAATAAAAAATAAATTAGAGTCATACTTGCCTCATCAGTTTCAGCGCGAAGTCGGCCGCCGCCATCTTGATTGAAGATCTAGTGCAAGATCTTACGCGTCATACGTCACAGTGCACTGCATTTCATGCAAGATTTTCAATCAAGATGGCGGTGTCCGGTTCTTCACGCTCAAATGGATGATTTTATTTTTTACCGCTGTTCAGGGAAAAAAAAAATCGATTCGCTATCACGAAGCACAAGGAAATTCGGCTTTGCAGCGAATTGGATTTTCCCTGAAATTCGGATTGAAGACACTACTAAGAAGCTCAACACTACTGAGAACCTAAAAGGGGGCGTCCTCTTCACAGGGACTACTAGGTTAGCAAAGCATGTAGGCAACCAGGGGTCCGCCTGCCGCACCCAGTTTCCCCACTAGGCCATCACTGCGATCACTCCTATGCAATACAACGCCCCATATTTCTGACAAATTTTGTTTATTTTTTATTTATTTATTAAGAATGCAAAATTTTGATTAAAAAAAAATAAATAATAATAATAAAAAAAAATTGCCCTCCACCTCAACGTCGGAAAAAGTGGAACAGTTGCTTCATAGATCTGGCGCTCATTCTGAACACCATATTTCTCAATGTATTTAGGGTGCATTCACACAACCGTATGTATTTTGCAGTCCGCAAAATGCGGATCTGCAAAAAATACGGATGACGTCCATGTTGCATCCGTTTTCTGTTTGCAGATCCATTGTAACGATGCCTATGCTTGTCCGCAAAACGAACAAGAATAGGACATGTTCTACCTTGTTTGCAGGGCCACGGAACAGACTTGTGGATGTGAGCAGCACACGGTGCACTGTCCGCATTTTTGGCAGAATGAACTGGTCCGCATCCTATCTGCAAAAATTGCGGCTAAAAATACAGTCATGTGAAGGCGCCTTTAGGCCTCCGTTGGCTGGCCGTGCCCATATTGCGGCTGTGTGCACACAGTTTCACGCATGTAGACCCATTCACTTGGGATGGGTCCGCAGTCCGGAAGGTCTGGTGTGGAACGCAAAAAAGTAGTGCATGCAAGTTGAATGGGTCTGGATCAGTCTGCGGAATCTGCACAGATGTTGCCCGTGCATTGGGGACCACAAATTGCGGTCCCCAATGCACGGAATGGCCGATCAACGGCCCTTATACTGACAAATACTCTGATAATTCACTGCTTCCCTTCTATTACAAAGCTGAGGGGGAGCTCAGTGCATAGGAATTTATACAGTTTCCATTTACTTCTTTCTACTTAGCTCCATTTATTGGCCAAAGTGGCTAAAACTAGAGTCATGCGCTTTGGAGGACCCAATATGTCCGTGCATTACATGGGCATTCCACTGATTTCAGAGGAAAGAGTGTAATGCTTTATTTCTCCTGTGGGGGTGCTGTAGGTTAACTGAACACTTGCTGGTCAGGTTTGCCCATCCACTGGTGGGGGTCCAAGCACTGTGACATGCTTTGATCAGCTTAGGCGACCCCCCCAAAGTATACAACCCCCCTTACAGATTACCTATTTTTGCTGCGGGGATCACTTGTTCTCGAGAGCCTCGGTCCTGCTGTAGCTCTCATTCCCCCTCTTTTGAATTCAGACAATCCTAATTCATCTGTATGGAAGTTTCCTGAGGGCGTTCTCCTTAATCTGCAATGGAGAAGACATGGAGACGACATATCTTACTATAGTCTGTACCCTAGATCTATAGATGCACAGCACAAATAGAAATGGGACCTTACTTTCCCCAAAACTTTTTGATGCCTTTTGGGCTCTTCTTGCCCTCGGGAGACAGCGGTGACTGTGGGCCGGATTCACTTCCCCCAGAAGACAGGTCATTAAAGGTGATGTCCAGGTTGTTTTCCGTTTCACCTGTATGAGGAAGGACATGGTTACAATGTATGTTATACGAGATTACATATAGTCCCCCTATGAAGTGGATGGTCCTATAGGAGGAACAGGCTAATGGGAGCTCGTGCATGTCGATCACACATTCCAGCATCAAGAAGGACCCCGGACCTGAGCATGCCGCCATTAGATGGGAGTATATGGCACTACTGTCTGTAGTTCCAGATAAAGTGGTTTGCATTAGTCCTTTGTATTCAAAATTGCATACTCAAGTCGCTGCACCACAGTCTGCCCAGTGATGAGCGCCATACTGTGCCAAGAACGACAGTATATGGCTGCATAGTACGCCCCTGGAGGCAGCTATAACATTTTGGCCCTGTCCCCTCTCCTGACGTTTTAGTAACTACTTGCATCCTCCATGTAACAACATCTATTCTTAGGACTCTATGTTGTGCAGTTCCTCTATTATTCCTGCTAGAAATTAAGAATGAATTACTAGCAGTTTGCAATGAAGGTCCAATTGGGTGCGTGTCCCCCTGCCTTGTCCGACACCAGCAGCAGTATATGGATAAAGAGCACCTGTCAGCAGGATCAATCCTATTAAGCCAGATATACTACCTGGTAGGGTTAATCCTGCTGATTAAGCCGATACACATCGTGTGAAAATTAACTGCACTGAAGGGAGGGGCCTAGCCACTCGGCGCACCACTGCTTTCCAATGCACTGAAGCCCTCATTTGCATAGCGGATAACAGTTTTTTTTTTCTTAACGCTGCAGCCAATTTTCACAAGAAAGGTATCCTATCAATCAGCAGGATCAACCCCACCATACAGTATGCCTCGTTTAATAGGTTTATCCGACAGGAGCGCTTTAAGTAAAGGCGGTGGGAGTAGCTGACTATCTTATGTGCATTAGGAATCTCGAAAGCTCACCCGAGGAGGTGATGTCAGGAGAAAAAAAGGATCAGGTAGATTGAATTTTACCATGCCTGATCCTCTGTTCTGCCACCAGAAGCACCTGGCAGTGGCTTACTCCTCTTCCACAGAGAACTCTGCAAAATTCATTTTTTGCAGAAAATTCTGCAGCGGAAAATTTCTAACAAGTCGACATGTATACTAGTATATAATAGTAATCTAACATGTATAATAGAATAGTAACCAGCGGTGTAACTACCATAGCGGCAGACCATGCGACTGCTATGGGGCCCAGGGCAAGAGGGGGCCCAGTCTTATTCGGGATCATCTCCTCTTCTACTGGGGGTGAAAACTTGGTCAGGACTCTACCCTCTAAAGCAGGGGTGCACAACCTGCGGCCCGGGGGCCACATGCGGCCCTTG